>NW_021835434.1:47500-51778 GCF_006345805.1 Octopus sinensis | reverse complement strand
TTGGAATTTCTGGAACCACTGTTGACATTGGCTTCTGCTTATTGTCTGATCCCCATATACTACATTAATATTCTTCACACTTCTGTTGTGTTGTTGCCTTTATTATCAGCAAAATATTTGGTATACTTTGCTCATAAAGCAAAATATACCAAATATGTCACTTCCATTATAGCTTTGAAAAAATAACTGTTAAAATCGAACTGAACTGCACTCTTCACAACTTGCACTAAGAATATAACATTATTTATGGGATGACCCAATATATAAGGATAGATAGATGCATTAATAGATAGATAGATAGATAGATAGATAGATAGATTGACTGACAGACAGACAGACAAATAGATAGTTGTATATATATATATTTATTGGTTTCAAATGGTGACACAAGGCCAGCAATTTTTGAGGGTTGATCACTGGCGTTGATTACATCAATGCCAGCGACTGACTGGTATTTATTTTATTGATCCTAAAAGGATGAATGACAAAGTTGACATTGGTAGAATTTGAACTCAGAACATAATGATGGACAACTAAGCATTTTGCCTGGCATGCTACCAATTCTGCCAGCTAGCTGCCTTATGTATATAGAAGCATTTGACCCAAACAAATTCAAAGGGTGTATATATTTATATATATATGTGTGTGTGTGTGTATGTGTGTGTATCGAAGCTATTATGCAAAAGTGTCGTAAGTCCAAAATGTTGTTTTCAAAAAATAAAAAAATAGTTTTGTCGTTCCATAGCAAAGCCATTGTATAACACTGGCAATTTTTGATATCTTAGCATCTGAAGCAGCTGGAGATACGATAGTTTGACCAAAAGAACTGGCTATTGCAAACAGGAATAAATATTGAAAAAAACACATTTCGCCAAATTTGGACATACAACAGTTTTACATAATAGCAACAATATATATATATATATCTTTATATATAAAAGTGAGGTTGTGTGCTGTCTGTCTCCTACAATTTAGATTCCTAACTACTCCCACATTTTGCGGTGCAGTTTAACCAATACCGGGTATCTTATAGTCGTGATTCATATCGAGCCCTTCTGGGTATTAGCATGAGTCTACGATTTAAAAAAAAATTTACCATAATTTTTTCCCATTTTTTAATGCATTTTTGGCATATATAAGGGAAGTAACTCTAAAATGTATTATTAAATCTCAGAACGTAAAAAAAAAGCTACAGTAACACCCCCCCCCTTTGTGGTTAGCCATATTGAGATGGCTATTATACTTTACATCTCTAAAAATGCTTATATAGTTATTTCCCTTACAAACCCGAGCAACGCCGGGCGATACTGCTAGTATATATATATAATATATATATATATGGAAAGCGGACGTTAAATGATGATGATGATGATGATGATGATGATGATGATAATATATATATTATATATATATATATGTATATATATATATATATATATATATATCGTCAATGTATCATATATCCGAAAAAGAAGCACTCTCTAAAGTATAGAGCAGTAATGATCCTATTGGATCTTTGGATCTTTTTTGTTTGAACGACAGTTTGTAACATAATTTCTAGGTAACTAAAAATTTTAAACTTCGTATACTGGTAGAATGTGTTTATAAAACATCATTTTCTCTTCGCTTTATTGAGAAAATTCTATAGTTTGTAATGTTACAAACTGCCATTCAAACCGAAAAGATTCCTAACTACTCCCACATTTTGCGGTGCAGTTTAACCAAAAGCGGGTATCTTATAGTCGTGATTCATATTGAGCCCTTCTGGGTATTAGCGCGCGTCTACGATGAGTCTACGATTTAAAAAAAAATTTACCATCGTTTTCTTCCATTTTAATGCATTTTTTCGCTATTATATAAGGGAAGTAACTCTCTAAAAATGTCTACGATGAGTCAACGATTTAAAAAAAATTTACCATAATTTTTTTTTCCATTTTTAATGCATTTTTTTGCTATTTTTTGGCTATAACTCTCTAAAAATGCTTATATAGTTATTTCCCTTACAAACCCGAGCAACGCCGGGCGATACTGCTAGTAAAGAATATGACTGTGTTTGAGTGGAAGCAGTGGTAGAGTTACCCGTAGTGGTGGCAACGGTATGGAGGAGTGGATGCTGAAAGATTCTGTAACATTTTAACATATTTTGGGCAATTGTGATGTGAATGGTTGTTGAGCTTTATTTAAGGTGGTTACGCTTGTGTATCCAACATAACTGTTTGAACCACGAAGTTTATAAATTTCGTGTTTACAATGAAATTTGATGCGCTACATTGCTTGTGCGAAGTACATTCTGTGGTTTGTTTATTCGTGGTTCCGATTTGATGAGGAGTTTTACGTTCTGGTGTTGTTACAATAGATTCGATGAGTTTGTGGTTAGGTGCGGTACAAGTTTGGTCTCTTTCGTGTGACTTTTTTGTAATTGATATAGTGAAGGTGTGGCTGTGTGGTAAGGAGTTGCGTCTTGGGTGAGTTTATTCTATTGATAGCCTCGGGCAGAGCAGAGCCCGCATGGTGAGTAAATGCCATGAACAGAAACAGAACAAAGGCCACGGTATGTGTGTGTGTGAGTTTGTGTGTGTGTGTGTCTGTGTGTGTGTGTGTGTGTGTGTAGCAAGATAGATAAAGAGAGATAGATAAGGTGGAGAACTGGCAGAATCGTTAGCACGCCGGGCGAAATGCTTAGCGGTATTTCGTCTGTGTTTACGTTGTGAGTTCAAATTCCGCCGAGGTCGACTCTGCCTTTCATCCTTTCAGGGTCGATAAATTAAGTACCAGTTACGCACTGGGCTCGGTGTAATCGACTTAATACCATTGTCTGTCCTTGTTTGGCCCCTTGTGGGCAATAAAGAAATCAGATAGATAGATAGATAGACAGATAGATAGATAGATAGATAGATAGATAGATAGATAGATAGATAGATAGATAGATAGATAGATAGATAGATAGATAGATAGATAGACAGATAGACAGTCAGCCTGACAGACAGACAGATAGATAGGTAAATAGACAGACAGACAGATAGATATCTACATACATATATACATGCATACATACATATATAAATACATACATAGATATATACATACATACATGGATAGATAGTCAGACAGGCAGACATACAGACGTAGTGAATCCACATGGCCTAGTGATCAGGGTGTTGCACTCACGATCATGAGATTGCAGTTTCAATTCCCAGACCAGGCAGTGTATTGTGGTTCTTGAGCAAAACACTTCATTTCATGTTGGGCCAGTCCACTCTTCAAGAGATTGTCACACGACAGTGTGATGGTGACTCAGGAAAACCACAAGAACGGAGGATGTCTCATGAGCCATGTTTTATATTCAGTGGTTGAAAGCATGAATAGCACAGTCAGTGCAGTGAACCCCAACTGGTTGGCTTGGTTGCTCAACCATGTCAAAGACCAATCAATCAATATTTATATGTATTTTTTTGTATCTAAATATGTTGAAGCAACACAAACGATCACCAGTATTGTATGGTGTAAACAACAATTTAAAATGTGATTTTCTTTATTCTTATTTTGTTCTTTTATGTGTGTGTGTGTGTTTTTCTGCCTTTAACCTTCCAACGTGGAGTATAGGCCACTTATAATTGAATTCCATGTTGCATAATTTTTCGCCTCTGTACTTATACTCTGCCATGAATGTCCCCCTTTCTCTGGTTCCTTTTGTCTCTCAAAGCCCAACCCCTCGTCCTTGTCATGAGAGATGGAAACAGGTAAAGCTGGCCAACAGGGCTCTGGTGAAGTTCAATGGGCTAATCACCCGCGCAATGGATTTTTTTTTCAAATTGATTACGGAAACACTGAGAGTTGACAAATCTTGTATTAATTTACCAACCAAAGATTTCCAGAGCCAAAAGTTTTTTATGACACCAAATATATATATATATATATATATATATATATTTGGTAAGAATTATGCTTCTCAACCACATGCTTCCAGATTCAGTCCCTCTGTGTGGTACCATGGGTAAGTGTCTTCTACTATAGCCATGAGCCAACCAAAGCTTTGTGAGTGGACTTGGTAAATGGAAACTGAAAGAAGCTTGTTGTATATTGTTATTATCACCATAGTTTAACATCCATCTTCCATGCTTACATGGGTAGGACGGTTGACAGGAGCCAGCAATGTAGAAAATCTACCCAAGGCTACTGTGTCTGTTTTGGCAGGGATTTTATGGCTGGATGCCCTTCCTAACACTGACCACTCCGCAGAATGGATTCAGTGCTTTTTATGTGGTACCAGCACAGGCA
>NW_021835434.1:25000-42500 GCF_006345805.1 Octopus sinensis | reverse complement strand
GAAGTCTATAACATTCTGGTACATCAACATCATCATCATTATCATCATCATCATTTGGTGCCTGTTGTCCATGCTGGCATGGGTTGGATGGTTTGACTAGGCTGGCACACTGGAAGGCTGCACCAGACTCCAGTCTGATTTGGTATGGTTTTCTACAGCTGGATGCCCTTCCTTATGCCAACCACTCTGAGAGTGTAGTGGGTGCTTTTACGTGCCACTGGCACAGGGGGTGCCATTTGCATGCCACTGGTATCTGCCATGACTGCAATTTTGCTTGGTCTAATAGGTCTTCTTCTCAAGCACAACATAATGCCAAAAGTCTTGGTCATTGCCTTCATGAGGCATTTGGCATTATGTCATGCTTGAGATGACAAACAAAGTACAAGCATGACTGTCTGGTAAGAAGGTGACGAGCTGGCAGAACCGTTAGCACGCCGGGCGAAATGCTTAGTGGTATATCGCCTGCCATTACGTTCTGAGTTCAAATTCTGCCGAGGTCAACTTTGCCTTTCATCCTCTTGGGGTCGGTAAATTAAATACCAGTTACGTACTGGGGTCGATCTAATCGACTTAATCCCTTTGTCTGCCCTTGTTTGTGCCCTCTATGTTTAGCTCCTTGTGGGCAATAAAGAAAAAAGAAGTTTACATTCCATCCATATGGTTCTGAGTTCAGTCCCACTGAGTAGCATCTTGGACAAGTTCCTTCTACTATAGCATCAGGTTTACCAAATCCTCATCAGTAGAATTAATAGGTGGAAACTGAAAGAAGCTCATCATAAATAGGTATATGTGTCTGTCTCTCTGTATGTGTGTTTGTGTGTGTGTGTGTGTGTTTATTTGTGTATGTATATATTTTTGCAAGAGCGTGTGTAGATGTGTCTGCCACCCACCATCACTTAACAATTGGTGTAGCTTTCTTCACAGTCCTGTAACTTAGCAGCTGAGCAAAAGAGATCGACAAAATAAGTACCAGACTTAAAAAGTAAGTACTAGGATCCAATTTGTTCAGCTACAACCTTCAGGACGGTGCTCCAGCATGACCACAGCCAAAAGACTGAAAGAATTAAAGAAAAGGATACATATATTCCAGAAAATATATGATTTACCAAAAAGAAAAAAGAAGACCCACACAATCCTAAATATTTTGTATATAAGCGAAAATAACAATCAGTAATACCAGTGATAAAATATCGGAAGTATCCATGTTATATTCCTTTCCAACATCACAAGGCAAACCATAATATATTCAAAAATAAATATTTCGCACGCAAAAATAAATCTTTATAAACATAACAAACCCACACATAAAGGAAAAAAATATTCTGCTTTACAACCACATGGTTTCTGGTTTGGTCCTATTGTGTGGCATCTTGGGCAAGTCTCTCCTGCTATAGTTCCCAGCCAGTTGGTGGCCTTGTGAGGAAATTTGGTGTCTACCAAATTTCCTCACAAGGGCAAGTGTGTAGGAGCTTGTTGTGTGTATGTGTATGTGTGTGTGTGCATGTGTGTGGTGTTTTGTGTGTGTGTGTATGTGTATGTGTCTGTGTGTGTGTGTGTATCTGTGTATATGTGTGTGTTTGTGTATGTGGTGTGTCTGTGCGTGTGTGTATGTGTATTTACGGTTATGTATTTATGTATAGTCTGTACATGTGTGTATATCTTTGTGTATGTGTTTGTGTGTGTGTATGTGTGTTTGTGTGTGTGTTTCTGTTTGTGTGTGAGTCTCTGTGTGTGTATGTGTGTATCTGTGTATTTATTTGAGTGCATTTATGTATAATCTGTACCTGTGTGTATATCTTTGTGTATGTGTTTGTGTCTGTATCTGTGTCTCTGGTATATGTTTGTTTGTGAGTGTGTGTGTGTGTGTTTGTTTATTTATGTGTGTGTATTTATGTATAATCTGTACATGTGTGTATATCCTTTGGTATGTGTTTGTGTGTGTGTCTTTGTCTGTGTATGTGTGTGTATGTGTATCTATGTGTGTGAATTTATGTATAGTCTGTACATGTGTGTATATCGTTGTGTGTGTTTGTGTGTGCGTCTGTGTGTGTGTCTATGTATGTATGTGTATGGGTATTTATTTGTGTGTATTTAAGTATAGTTTATACATGTATGTATATCCTTGTGTATGTGTTTGTGTGTCTGTTTGTGTATGTGTTTGTGTGTGTGTATTTATGTATATTTATGTATAGTCTGTACATGTGTGTATGTCTGTGTGTTGGTGTTTGTTTCTTACCACTGCTTGACAACCAGTGTTAGTTTGTTTATGTCTCTCAAAACTTCGCAGTTCAGTAAAAGAGACAAACAGAATAACAGAAGAGACTACCAAACTTAATAAAAAACAAAGATCAGTGGTTGATTTGTTTGACTAAATCCTCCAAAGGTAACACCCCCAGTATGGCTGCTGTCCAATGACTAAAACAAGTAAAAGATAAAAGACTAAATGTTAAAGACAAAAGAAAAAAAAAAACAAAAGATGCATGATATTCACTAAAGCAATGTTTGAGGAAACTTTCTTGCCACCAGAACAGAAAGCACACAGCTTTCTGGATTATAATCAAGCAAGATTAGACAGATCCCTTTTAGAATAAAATGATCTTGTAACATGCATAAGATCATCATCATCATCATCATCATCATCATCATTTAACGTCCGCTTTCCATGCTAGCATGGGTTGGACGGTTCAACTGGGGTCTGGGGAGCCCGAAGGCTGCACCAGGCCAGTCAGATCTGGCAGTGTTTCTACGGCTGGATGCCCTTCCTAACGCCAACCACTCCGAGAGTGTAGTGGGTGATTTTATGTGCCAACGACACAGGTGCCAGACGAGGCTGGCGAACGGCCACGCTCGGATGGTGTTTTTTATGTGCCACCAACACAGGAGCCAGATGAGGCTGGTGATCGGCCACGATCGGATGGTGATTGTTACGTGCCCACAGCATGGAGGCCAGTCGATGCGGTACTGGCTACGGTCCCGTTCGGGTGGTTTTCTTATGTGCCACCGGCACTGGTACCACAAGGATACAAATTCCATTGATGTTTATCTATTTTGATTTTGTTTGAATCCTGTATAGAATATACAAAACACAAATGACATTAGCAAACAAACAGGGAATGACACCGTTCTGGAAATGTAGGCTTTCATAATAAGGCTAACAAATCACACATTAGTATACTAGTTTTTAATGGTGTTAATTACTGTTTCTAATATTCATTTAGTTTTTGGTGGCAAGCTCCAGAATCGTTAGCATGCTGGGGTAAGTTTTGTGATGCATGTGGAAGATGTTCGGAAAGGGTCGATGGGCCTTGCTTTTGCGGTCCATATTTGTACTGAAAATCGAGATCGAGCGAGCTTTTGCTCTTTACTTGTGTGAGTGTGTGTGTGTGTGTGTGTTTGAGTGTGAGTGTCTGTGTGTGTGTGTGTATGTGTGTTTGAGTGTGAGCGTGTGTGTGTGTGTGTGTGTACGTGTGTGTGTGTGTTTGAGTGTGAGTGTGTGTGTGTGTGTACGTGTGTGTGTGTGTGTTTGAGTGTGAGTGTGTGTGTGTGTACGTGTGTGTGTGTGTGTGTTTGAGTGTGAGTGTGTGTACGTGTACGTGTGTGTGTGTTTGAGTGTGAGTGTGTGTGTGTACGTGTGTGTATGTGTGTGTGTGTATGTGTGTGCGCATTTGTTTAGACATCATGTAATGGTTGTAAATGAGCATCATCATCATATAGGTGAGGTTGTTCACTTCCAGTCTTCTGTGAAAGACACGTCCAATCACACACACACATCCACATACACACATATGAGATAGGTCTTCACACAGTTTCTGTAAAGTAAATCCACTGACAAGGCTTTGATTGACCCATGGCTACAGTAGAAGAGAGCTGCCCAAGTTGTCATGCCATGGTTGGCAAGGAGGCTTCTCAACCACACTGCCATTTCTGTACCTGCATCGGAACTCACACCATCACCATCACCACCACCAATATGGTAAATGCAGAATATCAGCAACTATTGTAGTCTAGTTGACCTCTCCTTGCTCATCACCGATGTGGTCACCACCAGAGCTTGTAGGATAACGAAAATAGACTGAACAGAGGAGATAAGAGGATGTGTTGTTGGCTGGTTGTGACATGGCACACTATTACACTTCGTTAATGATATTCTAACCTCATAAGAAATACTTTGTGCAACCGCACAAACAGAACCTAATAAAGAGTATTCAGAATTAGAAAACCAACCAGCCCTTATAACTGAATAAACCCCAGTTCAAGAAACACTTAAAAATAACAACACGGTTAAACCCACAATCACCACAAAAAAATATCTATTATATAACATAAAGCAAAAAATCTTAAAAATGGACAAACAAAAGAAGGGAAATAGTTAAACAAAGTAAGTTTAATATACCTATTTCTTTACTACCCACAAGGGGCTAAACACAGAGGGGACAAACAAGGACAGACATAGGTATTAAGTTGATTACATCGACCCCAGTGCGTAACTAGTACTTAATTTATCAACCCCGAAAGGATGAAAGGCAAAGTCAACCTCGGCGGAATTTGAACTCACAACGTAACGCAGACGAAATACCGCTAAGCATTTCGCCCGGCATGCTAACGTTTCTGCCAGCTCTCCGCTGTTTAATATACCCCTTACTAAACAACTTAATTGCATCTGATAAAGGCTGAGGAAGCCCCATCAAACCAACCTTATTAGGATCCTTTTCGCTCCAACAACATAAAAAATAGCAACTGCTAATAATACATAAATATACATTACCTAGTGAAGGCACATGGCTTAGTGGTTAGGGCATTTGACTCATTATCATAAGGTCGTGAGTTCAATTCCTGGCAGCGCGTTGTGTCCTTGAGCAAGACACTTTATTTCACATTGCTCCAGTCTACTCAGCTGCCAAAAATGAGTAGTATCTGTATTTCAATGGGCCAGCCTTGTCACACTCTGTGTCACGCTGAATCTCCCAGAGAACTACGTTAAGGATACATGTATTTGTGGAGTGCTCAGCCACTTGCATGTTAATTTCACGAGCAAGCTGTTCTGTTGATCACATCAGCAGGAACCCTCGTCATCGCAACCAATGGAGTGCTCCTACACATTACCTCATATGAAATTAATTCAACAAACATTATTAAGCGAAAATATATAAAATTTCCATAAAAGGACCATATTTTGCTCCAAAGACCATATTTTGCTCCACAGACCATATTTTGCTCTAATCACCATATTCTGCTCCACAGACCATATTTGGCTCCAAACACAATATTTTACCCCCAAAGCCCATATTTGCTTCAAGGACCATATTTTGCTCCAAAGACCATATTTTGCTCCAAAGACCATATTTTGCTCCAAAGACCATATTTTGCTCCAAAGACCGTATTTTGCTCCAAGGACCGTATTTTGCTCCAAAGACCGTATTTTGCTCCAAAGACCGTATTTTGCTCCAAGGACCGTATTTTGCTCCAAGGACCATATTTTTGCTCACCAACACATAGTGCTGTGTTGGAGAGCAAAATATGGTCCTCAGTGAGGTGCCTGTATGTCAGAACTGAAAAGATGGATCCATAGGCTATGCCTCATCATTTGACTGACAACTTGATCAGGGTCTGACCTGTGGTTAAACAATAACAGCAACAATATCAAAATCTTGTTGTGTCTTGGGAAGTTTACTAAAACCAATCAATAATAAGATTTGTTCCAAAACAAGAATTCATGTCAAGTAAATACAAGTTCTTGATATCCAAACCATTGAGACTAATAAAGAAATCTTTAAAATATGCTAGAAATAACAGCCGAATCTCCTTCAAATCAAACCATGCCACCTTCAAATACAATAAGTTGGTTAATATGGTCCTCACTTGTAGTTCACTGCACATTGGCTGGAATATTATTTTCCATATGTCCGCTTCATTAAAGATGACCCGGGGTTAAAGAAGAACAACAGCAACAACAAGAACAAAAGGAACAATAAGAAGAAGAACAACAACAACAAGAATAGCGACAACAACAACTATCTCCAAACCACTTTATCGCCACCACCACCACAACCACTTGCACCACCATCACTGCCACCACCTGCACCTGCACCACCACCACCACCACCTACACCACTACCACTTGCACCAACGTCGCTGCCACCACCTGTACCTGCACCACCACCACCACAACCACAACCACTGCTGCCACCACCACCACCACCACCACTTGCACCACCATCACTGCCACCACCTGCACCTGCACCACCACCACCACCACCTACACCACCACCACCTACACCACCACCACCACCTACACCACCACCTACACCACCACCACCTGTACCTGCACCACCACCACCACAACCACAACCACTGCTACCACCACCACCACCACCACCACCACTTGCACCACCATCACTGCCACCACCTGCACCTGCACCACCACCACCACCACCTACACCACCACCACCTACACCACCACCACCACCTACACCACCACCTACACCACCACCACCTGTACCTGCACCACCACCACCACAACCACAACCACTGCTACCCCCCCACCACCCACCACCACCACTTGCACCACCATCACTGCCACCACCTGCACCTGCCACCACCACCACCACCACCTACACCACCACCACCTACACCACCCCCCCCACCTACACCACCACCTACACCACCACCACCTGTACTGCACCACCACCACACAACCCCAACCACTGCTACCACCACCACCACCACCACCACCACTTGCACCACCATCACTGCCACCACCTGCACCTGCACCACACCACCACCACCTACACCACCACCACCTACACCACCACACCACCTACACCACCACCTACACCACCACCACCTGTACCTGCACACACCACCACAAACCACAACCACTGCTACCACCACCACCACCCACCACCACTTCACACCATCACTGCCACCACCTGCACCTGCACCACCACCACCACCACCTACACCACCACCACCTACACCCACCACCACCACCTACACCACCACCTACACCACCACCACCTGTACCTGCACCACCACCACCACAACCACAACCACTGCTACCACCACCACCACCACCACCACCACTTGCACCACCATCACTGCCACCACCTGCACCTGCACCACCACCACCACCACCTACCACCACTACCACTTGCACCAACGTCGCTGCCACCACCTGTACCTGCACCACCACCACCACAACCACAACCACTGCTGCCAACACCACCACCACCACCACTTGCACCACCATCACTGCCACCACCTGCACCTGCACCACCACCACCACCACCTACACCACCACCACCTACACCACCACCACCTACACCACCACCACCACCTACACCACCACCTACACCACCACCACCTACACCACCACCACCTACACCACCACCACCTACACCACCACCACCACCTACACCACCACCTACACCACCACCACCTACACCACCACCACCTACACCACCACCACCACCTACACCACCACCTACACCACAACACCACACCTACCACCACACATACACCACCACCACCTAACCACCACCACCACCTACACCACCACCTACACCACCCCACCTACACCACCACCACCACCTACACCACCACCTACACCACCACCACCTACACCACCACCACCACCTACACCACCACCTACACCACCACCACCTACACCACCTGTACCTGCACCACCACCACCACTGCTACCACCACCACCACCACCACCACTTGCACCAACGTCGCTGCCACCACCTGTACCTGCACCACCACCACCACAACCACAACCACTGCTGCCACCACCACCACCACCACCACCACAACCACAGACACCACCTACACCACCACCTACACCACCACCACTTGCACCACCGTCGCTGCCACCACCTGTACCTGCATCAGCACCACCAGCACAACGCCCCTAACACCAAAGCTACAATAGAAGGCTTCAGCAGAAATTGTCTAATGCAGTTGACCTTTGATTTCTGATTCTTGAATAACATATGTGATTCTATTTCAATAGAGACATGAGTCATATTCTTCAAGTGTTACGTTTCTTGTTTTTGTTGTTGCATTCTGAGGGGGGGGGGGTTTGTGTTTCTTCTTTTTTCATCTTTTTGTTTTCTTTATCTTTTGTCCTTTTCTCTCCTCCTCCTCCCCCCCCCCACCGCCCCACCACTGCCACTTTCTCGTCTATGAATTATTATTATTTTTTTTTTCTTTTTCATTCTGACTGTACAAGACTCTAATTCTGAGAATGTATACTTTGGCATGGAAGTTAGTAATTTTACTCTTTTTTTTTTAACTCTTTTTTGTTGTTTTATTATTAGCCCAAACTTGGTGCTACTTATTTCTTTTGTTGAAGTACTAAAACTTTAAAAAAAAAAGGAAAATAAAAGAAAAGGAAGATATAAACAAAATTAAGAAATTTAAAGAATATTTTGGTTTGCAACTTATCCCTGACGCAAAATCTGTGGATTTTAAAACAGTTTGCATTATTCAACAGATTGTACAAGGTTAAAACACACACACATGCGCGTGTGCACACACGCACACATATGTATATATGCATGAATGTATATATACATATGTGTGTGTGTGCGTGAATGTGTATGTGTGTATGTGTGTGTATGTATGTATGTCTGTATGTCTGTATGTATGTCTGTATGTCTGTATGTGAGTATGTATGTATTATGTATGTATGTATGTGTGAGTGTGTGTATGTATGTATGTGTGTATGTATGTATGTGTATATGTATGTATGTATGTATGTATGTATGTGTGTGTATGTATTTATGTATGCATGTATGTGTGTATGTATGTGTGTGTGTATGAAAATATATATATATGTGTGTAAGCATATATGTGTGTATGTATGTATGTGTGTATGTGTGTATGTGTGTGTGTGTGTATGTATGTATGTATGTATGTGTGTATGTATGTATGTGTGTGTGTATGAAAATATGTTTGTGAATGTCACAACTGCCATGCTGCACAGTCGCAATGTTTGCACTTTGAATGCAGAGAACTTACAAAGACAAGAAATAAATAAAAAAAACTACAATTTTCCGATGGATGTGTGATATAAGGGAACATGAACACTAGACTGCAAATGGCCCGCGAGAAAGTCTGGGAGGAATCAGGTATAGCATACAAGGGTGGGGGGGAGGAGGCTTCTGCACTGCTTATGGAAACGGGATGCATTTGGAAGATGACTGCTGCGTAAGGAAGCACTGTGTACTCCAAGTTGGTGGAACTGGCAGAAGAAGAGAAACTATGGAAGATTTGAAACAAAGAGGCGAAGGTGAACTGGAGATTCTGCATCTCAGAGAGGAGAAGATGACAAAGAACTACACCAATTGGCAATACACAAGGATGAGGAAGACTCAGCCATCCTTAGTAAAACATATCCTGACAGAAAAGCTGGCATCTAGAAGATGTGGGGATGCTTTTGTTGCTCCTTCACCTTGCATTCTCTCATCTACCAATCGTTCATTTGTCTTTCGGACTCTCATCTCTTTTTCACTCTTTCATCTCTTCACCTTCTGTGCTATCTGCAGCATCCACATCACTTCACTCCATCCACCACACTTTCATCTTTCTCTAAACCCAAATGGGGCCGCATTGGGCCACCTTCACCTGCCTCCCCAATATACTCTAGATCCACCCTGTTGTACCTATAACCAGCACACTCACCTCCTCTGGGCCTCCTTCTGTGCTATCTGCAGCATCCCACATCACTTCACTCCATCCACCACACTTTCATCTTTCTCTAAACCCAAATGGGGCTGCATTGGGCCACCTTCACCTGCCTCCCCATATACTCTAGATCCACCCTGTTGTACCTATAACTATAACCAGCACACTCACTCCTCTGGGCCTCCTTCTGTGCTATCTGCAGCATCCCACATCACTTCACTCCATCCACCACACTTTCATCTTTCTCTAAACCCACATGGGGCCGCATTGAGCCACCTTCACCTGCCTCCCCAATATACTCTAGACCCACCCTGTTGTACCTATAACCAGCACACTCACTCCTCTGAGCCTCCTTCTGTGCTATCTGCAGCATCCCACATCACTTCACTCCATCCACCACACTTTCATCTTTCTCTGAACCCACATGGGGCCGCATTGGGCCACCTTCACCTGCCTCCCCAATATACTCTAGATCCACCCTGTTATACCTACGAACCTCACACTCACTCCTCTGATCCACCTTCCATGCTTTCCAATTACCTGTTCTTGTCTTTTATCTCATCATTTATTCTTAATTTTGTTCACCTCCATTATTACCAATCACTCCCCTACTCACCCACATCCAAATCTCCCTGCCTTTTTTCTCTATCAGACTCTCTCTCTCTCTCTCTCTTGTTCTTTCATTTCTTCTTCTTCTTCTTCTTCTTCTTCTTCTTCTTCTTATTATTATTATTATTATTATTATTATTATTATTATTATTATTATTATTTCCTATTCCTCCTCTTCTTCTTCTTCCTTCTTCTTCTTCTTCTTCTTCTTCTCCTCCTCCTCCCTCCTCTTCTCTCTTTCTTCTTTCTTCTCTTTCTTCTTCTCCCTTTCTTCTCCTCCTCTTCTTCTTCTTCTGCTCTTCTTCCTTTTCTTTCTTCAACCTTCTCTCCTTTTCCCCTTCCTCAGTCCACCTGTCCCAGGTTAGTGATTGTTCCCTTGCACTTACACTTCCACACCCCACCTTCTCTCTCATCCACCCCATTTCTAGCCTTTTTTGTTGTCATTACCCCCCTCTCATATTTCCCACTCTTAGAGCTATACACCTTAGGTTACTGAGTACTCACAAAGCCTGGGTCAACCAGAGACGGTAAATGTTAAATGTGCTTGCCCAAGAAGCCATACTATGGAATCAATACTATATATATATATATAGTCACGGGGAAATGTGACACTCTGAGTAACAGTTTTTGTGATATTTTTGCTGCTTTTTAATAAAGTAGGTATACATACATACATACATACATACATACATACATATATATATATATATGTATGTATGTATGTATGTGTATATTATATAATGCAGGAGTGGCTGTGTGGTAAGTAGCTTGCTAACCAACCACATGGTTCCGGGTTCAGTCCCACTGCGTGGCATCTTGGGCAAGTGTCTTCTGCTATAGCCCCCGTGCCGACAATGCCTTGTGCAGTGGATTGGTAGAACGGAAACTGAAAGAAGCCCTTGTCGTATATATGTATATATATATTATGTGTGTGTTTGTTGTCCCTGTGTTTTGTCCCCCTAGCATTGCTTGACAAACCGATGCTGGTGTATTTACGTCCCCATCACTTAGCGGCTCGGCAAAAGAGGCCAATAGAATAGTACTGGGCTTACAAAGATAAGTTCCCGGGGTCGATTTGCTCGACTAAAGGCGGTGCTCACCAGCATGGCCGCAGTCCAATGACTGAACAGTAAAAGAGTAAAAGAGATATATATATATATACAGTAATCTTCTTTAAGTTTCCATCTGCCAAATTCACTTGCAAGGCTTTGGTCAGCCAAAGGCTATAGTGGAAGACATATAGGTACCGTGCAGGGGGACTGAACTTGAAACGATGCCGACATGAAGTGAACTTCTTACCACACAGCCGCCACACCAGTGCTTTATAGAAGGATATTTTAGCCCCAAGCATCAACCTTTCAGTGGTAGACCAAGAACGTCTCCCAGCTTAACACCACCATGTTTGTCTTTATAGTCATTCTGTTGCAAATGGTCAAGTTCAAAGCAATAGACTGTTCTTTGTTCTTCCGTCCATCAGTCTGGAGACGTTTATATTGCACTGGTCATTGACACCAAGAAACCCATGCAAGTTTGGGAAATAATGGAGGGGGAGGGGCGAGGGGTACAAAGGTCATGACCATCACTTCCCATGACTAAATCATTAACACAAGAAGCTCTCTCTCTCTCTCTCTCCCCTCTCTCTCTCTCTCTCTCTCTCTCTCGCTTTTAGGTTCAATTATGTAATATGTTTCTTTGTAATCACAGATGTGTCAAAAACCCAAAATAATGGTGATGGTGGTGAAGAAGAAGGACAAGAAGTGGAGGAAGAAGAAGAAGACAGAGGAGGAGGAGGAGGAGGAGGAGGAGATGAAAGAAAGAAAGAAAGAAAGAATGAATGGAAGAAAGAAAGGAAAGAAGAAAGGAAGGAAAGAAGGAACGCACGAACGAATGAAAGAAAGAACGTTAGAAAGAAAGGAAGGAAGAAAGAAAGAAAGAAAGAAAGAAAGAAAGAAAGAAAGAAAGAAAGAAAGAAAGAAAGAAAGCAAAAGAAAGGATATTTCATTAGTTCTTTTGCAAGTTTACAGAGTATCATCCTGTAGAGATATTGCCAGTAAGATTAAGCAATTAAGACTACTCAAGAGATCATATGATGTCCATTTGGTGACTGGAGTATTGGAAAGATGTTATGAGCAGGAATCCCAGATAATTTTTATGCTAAAAACTTGTCAAATATGTCGGGTCTTTTTTTATGTATTTTTTGTATTTCTATCTGTTGTCCTGGATTAAAATAAATAAATCTACTGATTTAGTAAAACCAGCCAATTAAGGAGTTAATGTATGGTCGTTTGATTAGTTATTAAGAGCAGTGTAACATCCCTCAAAATACATCCTTATACACGCATGTATGAGGTATGGAGGGAGATGAAAGAAATAGCAGCCAAATATCCCTCAAAATACATCCTATTCTCTTATACATGTATTTATGAGCTATGGAGAGAGATGCAAGAAATAACAACCAAATACCCCTCAAAATACATCCTGTTCTCTTATACATGTATGAGCTATGGAGGGAGATACAAGAAATAACAGCCAAATATCCCTCAAAATACAATCTGTTCTCTTATACATGTATGTATGTATGAGGTATGGAGGGAGATGACAGAAATAACAGTCTAATATTCCTCAAAACACATCTTGCTGTCATATACATGAATATATGAACTAATGAAGAAGATTATAATGAGAGAGATGACAGAAACAACAGCCAAATCTACCTCATATTATGCCTTATTGTTTAATGTTTTATTATTATTATTATTATTATTATTATTATTATTATTATTATTATTATTATTCTATGTTTGACATTTGCTTTGTATTTGTACAAGCTGACTCCAAGTCTCACCCAGAGATCTCAAGAAACAAGTTAGAAGTTCATGTTGGTGTTATGCCTAGGGTGCCATATATTTGGTTTTGTACATAGTATGAGATAACAGGGGAGATTCTATATGGTAACTAGACCTGGTAGTATTAGTAGTCAAATCATCCTAAAAATTCATTTCTACTGTCATGAGAATGCATAGATGTACATATGAGTCAAAGAGGGAGTTTCTATATGGTAGTTAGACCTGACAGAAATAACAACCAAATCTCCCTGAAATCATAGCCTTATCATCATCATCATCATTTAAATCCACTTTCCATGCTCACACGGACTGGACAGAATTTGTTGAGGTGGATTTTTCCAAAGCTGGATGCCCTTCCTGTCACCAACCTTCGCCTGTTTCCAAGATGTCACACAGTGAGACCATATAATTGGGAAGCATACCTTTTACCACAGAGCCACATCTGCCTTATACATGTTTAGATGTTTGTAAGACCTAAAAGGGATGATATATATTATGTATGCATGTAGCGCGGGTATGGCTGTGTGGTTGGGGAGCTTGCTTCCTAGCTACATGGTTCCGGGTTCAGTCCCACTGTGTGGCATCTTGGGCAAGTGTCTTCTACTATAGCCTCAGGCTGACCAAAGCCTTGTGACTGGATTTGGTAGATGGAAACTGAAAGAAGCCCATCGTATATGTATGTATATATATGTGTGTATGTTTGTGTGTCTGTGTTTGTCCCCCTAGCATTGCTTGACAACCGATGCTGGTGTGTTTACGTCCCCGTCACTTAGCGGTTCGGCAAAAGAGATCGATAGAATAAGTACTGGGCTTACAAAGAATAAGTCCTAGGGTCGATTTGCTTGACTAAAGGCGGTGCTCCAGCATGGCCACAGTCAAATGACTGAAACAAGTAAAACAGAGGAAAGAGAGTAGCGCGGGTATGGCTGTGTGGTTAGAGAGCTTGCTTCCTAGCTACATGGTTTCGGGTTCAGTCCCACTGCGTGGCACTTTGGGTAGGTGTCTTCCACTATAGCCCCGAGTCGACCGAAGCTTTGTGATTGAATTCGGTAGGCGGGAGTTACTGCCGCGTGTGTATGTGTGCGTATAGCTGCTCAGTGCCTCTCTGAAAGAGAGAGAGAGAGGGTATGTACGTATGTTATTATTTCAAGATTTCTTGCCAACAGAGAAAGAACCAGTTTCTAACCTAGATCCAGGCCACCTTCATTGGAATTTCAATATCAACATGTGTATGTGTGTGTGTATATGTATGTATGTACTCACATATGTATATATGTATGTATGTATGTGTATGTATGTGTATGTATATATGTATATATGTATATATTCAGGGATGTATTTCTGTGTGTTTTCATATATGCATGTACATATGTATGTATGGATGGATGTATGCATGCATGTAAGTATGTATGTATGTGGGTGGGTGTATGTATGTTCATATGTATGTGTGTATGTATGCAAGTGTGTATGTATGTATATATGTATGTATGTATGTATGCATGTACGTATGTATGTATGTATGTATGTATGCATGCATGCATGCATGTATGTATGTATGTATGTATGTATGTATGCATATATGTATGTATGTATGTATGTATGTATGTATGTATGTATGTATGTATGCAAGTGTGTATGTATATATGTATGTATGTATGCATGTACGTATGTATGTATGTATGTATGTATGTACGTATGTATGTACGTATGTATGTATGCATGTATGTGTGTATATATGTATGTATGTATGTATGCATGCATGCATGTATGTATGAATGTATGTATGCATGTATGTATGTATGTATATATGCATGTATGTATGTATGTATGTATGTATGTATGTATGTATGTATGTATGTATGTATGTATGCATGTATGTATGTATGTATGTATGTATGTATGTATGTATGCAGGTATGTCTGTCTGTCTGTATGTATGTATGCAAGTGTGTATGTATGTATGTATGTATGTACGCATGCATGTATGTATCTGTCTCTCTGTCTGCCTGTCTGTATGTATATATGTAGGTGTGTGTGTATGTGTGTAGGTAAGTATGTATCTATGCATATATGTTATGTATGTGTACATGTACCTTTCAAATTTTCAATACATCCTTCTGTTTATTGTATATGTCTTTTGCCCCTCCCCTCATAATTATTTTTCTACACTCCATGCAATCTTATTTTCTTTGCAACCCCCTAGTGACAATCTCATATTTTTCATATCACTTTGATCCCTTGAGTCTAATGAATAATACAGTATTATATTATCATTATTACTATCATTATTATTATTATTATTATTATTATTATTATTATTATCATTATTACTATTATTATTATTATCATTTCTATCATTATTATTATTATTATTATTATCATTATTACTATCATTATTATTATTATTATTATATATTATTATTATTCATTTATTATTATGATTATTATTATATTATTATTATTATTATTTTATATCATTATTACTATCATTATTATTATATATTATTATTATTATTATTATTATCATGATTATTATTATTATTATTATTATTATTATTATTATTATTATTATTATTAAGAACAGTGAGGTGGCAGAACGTTATCACACCAGGCAAAATGCTTAGGGGTATTTTGTCTGAGTTCAAATTCCAAAGGTTGTTCACTTTGCCTTTCATCCTTCGGGGTCGATTAAACAAGTACCATCTGCAACTGGGGTCGATGTAATCAACTTAATCCCTTCCCCCAAATTGGAGGCCTTGTGCTTCCATAGAAAAGATTATTATTATTATTATATTATTTATTATTATTATTATTATTATTATTATTATTAATTATTATTATATTATTATAATTATTATTATTATTATTATAATTATATTATTATTTATTATTATTATTATTATTATTAGTTTATTATTCTATGTTTGACATTTGCTTTGTATTTGTACAAGCCGACTCCAAATCTCACCCACTGACCTCAAGAGACAAGTTGAAATTTCATGTTGGTGTTATGCCTAGGGTGCCATATATTTGGTTTTGTACATAGTGTTGATCTAGAGAATATTTAAGAAAACATAAGAGAGTTATAAGTTGTTTTCAAATTTGAGATATATAGACGGATATGGGCAGTTCCCATGAGCACTATCTTTTGAATTTCTGCCATTTTGGGGTTTCCTGGTATCTGAGGTAGGTAGGAATCAGCCCCTTTTGTTATCATCCCTAGGGCACCTATAACAACAGGTTTTATTATTATTATTATTATTGTTTTTATTATTATTATTGTCATTGTTATTATTGTTATTATTATTATTATTATTATTATTTTTATTATTATTATTATTATTATTTTTATTATTATTATTATTATTATTAGAACCGTCCAACCCATGCTAGCATGGAAAACGGACGCTAAACAATGATGATGATGATGATGATTATTATTATTGTTGTTGTTGTTGTTGTTGTTGTTGTTATTGTTATTATCATTATTGTTGTTATTATTTTTATTATTATTGTTGTTATTATTGTTGTTGTTGTTGTTATTATTATTATTATTATTATTATTATTATTATTATTGAGTGAGAGGGCAGTTCATGCCATCAAAGTGACACTGGGGTAAAATATACGAAGCCCAATATACCCATCATGACTACCCGTCTGATAAAGGTACACCAGGCACATGCATCACAACCATATGTGGCGCGACATGGTGATCTCATATCAAGATAAACAACACATGACCTTGCAGGTGGGGCCCAGTTAGAATTTTCTTCAGGTTGAGTAGCCCATCCTGCTCAAACGTCCCTGAATAAGGGTTGCTTTAGGATGTTGAACGAAACACCTATGTTTCCAGAGGTGAATTATTCAAACCCCAAAGAATCCCTCTCAACACATGGCTATGATGCTCCCCCACTACTTCTGCTCGTGATCAGAGATGCACATATGGTCAGCCACTAAGGGACATGCTCAACTGGTTAAGGTCAAACAACTGACAAGCAAATCTGTGGTATTGAGCAGAATATTTGCTGTAGGCCATCTTTTATAGCAAGACAAAACAATGTACATGATAACACTTCCAATCAGTTTAGATCAGAAGCCACGAGAGCCACTGCCTGGTACTGCATCAGGGCATTTTATTATTATTATTATTATTCTATGTTTGACTTTTGCTTTATATTTGTACAAGTTGGCTCCAAGTCTCACCCAGAGACCTCAAGAGACAACAGGTTGGAAGTTCATGTTGTTGTTATGCCTAGTGTGCCATATATTTGGGGGGGGTGGAGTTTTTGGTGTTGTACTAATGAATGTCTAAAAAAAAAATTTTTTTTTTAAAAACCGAAAATTATGTTTGTTTT
>NW_021835434.1:0-20000 GCF_006345805.1 Octopus sinensis | reverse complement strand
GATGCTGATGATGATGATACACACACACACATATTCTGTTTAAAGTTTACTGTAAATAGTCAAATAAGAGAGAGGAGGAGGGAGAGCGAAACTGAGGGGAGAGACATGGAGAGAGACTGAGAGAGAGATAAGAAGAGAGAGAGAGACAAGGACAGAGAGAGAGACAAGACGAGAGAGAGAGAGAGAGACAAGAAGAGAGAGAGAGACAAGGACAGAGAGAGACAAGGAGAGAGAGAGAGACAAGGAGAGAGAGAGAGACAAGAAGAGAAGAGAGAGACAAGGAGAGAGTGAGAGAGAGAGAGAAAGAGCGAGAGAATGAAGAAATAAGTAAATAAAGAGAAAGTTATTGGAGTATATTCATGTATTCTTTTACAGTTTCATGACCAGGCTGCTGCTACCATACTCAGAGGGCACCACTGTCAGGGACGATATTGATTCCTGTTCTTTGTTTGGTACTTATCTTATGATTCTCCAAAGAAGGCAAAAGATGCAAAGTCACCCAAGAAGAACATTTTACACCGTAAAATATCTTTCATATGGTGCATTAATTTTTGGCAGGCAAATACCAAAAAGTACACCAACACACACATATATGCATACACACACACACACACACACACAAACACACACACACACACAGGGTTATTCAAAAGGGAAGAGCAGATTTCAGATTTATTTTTAAAACAAACGGTAACAGACACAAACACATTCTACATATTTCTTGATAAGGGAAAGTTTAAAGTTTATAGCTGAACATGATCAATTGAATTAAGCCTTTAATAAAATAATATTTTAATTTTGCTTTAATGTTTCATTTTGTTAATTTTATTTAAAGTTGTATAATTTTCATTTGTGTAAATCCCTTAGAAAATGGTGACGCCACAAGAAAAGTCTTTTGTGTGCTTCAATTTGAGAAAATACCAAATCGATTGTGAAAGTGCAACATGAATTTGCTGCCAATTCAATAAAATCCAACCTCGTCACAAGCAATGTACGAATGGCATAAAAATTTCACAGCAAAAGTTGCTTTGTAAAGGAAAAAGCACTGGTGCTCATGTTGAGTGCATACTTCCTTAAAATAAACTTTAAACCTTTCCCTATCAAGAAATATGTACAATGTGTTTGTATCTCTTACCGTTTGTTTTTAAAATATATCTAAAATCTGCTTTTTCTTTTTGAATAACCTTGTATATATATATATATATATATATGGACGTATTGTGGTGTCCACAGGCAGGCAAGGAGGACTCAGTGCAGAATAATAGATTTTCAAAAGCATTTACCATTATTCATGTACAATAGATTAGAATGTTTGTGGCTATCAAGGTAACACTGATGATGATGATGACAGCAATGATGATGATGACGACAACAATATTTTGTGTGCATGTATTTTATGTTTAACTGAACCGAGTGATGATGTTGTTGTTTTGTGTAAGGATATGTGTGTGTGTGTGTATGGGAGGGGGGTTATTATATATGTAGTGACAGGGACTCGGTGAAAATTGGAGCATGATGTGGTACTAAATGTGTGGATGTGCATAGCTTAGTGGTTCGGGTGTTGGACAACTCGTGATTGTAAGATTGTGGTTTCAATTCCTGGACTGAGCAACATGTGTTCTTGAGCAAAACACTTCATTCCACGTTACCCCAGTCCACTCAGCTGGGAAAAATGAGTAACCATGAGACGGACCAGCGTCCAGTTTAATAGGGAATACATACGCTATGGAAACCGGGGGAACTGGCCCTTATGATTTGGGAAGAAACTTCAATGTCACATTAAACTATGCTCCTATTGCGTCCTTCATTGTGTGAGTGAGTGCATTTATGTAGATCTGAAATAGATAAATAAATAAATTTATTAATCCTATTTACATTGAATGTTTTTTTTCTATCAATTACAATAAGTAAAGATTACAGAATTTTTTTTTCAGAAATTGCATAAAAAATCGGTTTAAGCCCTTTGGCAGCTTGGCTGAGTTTGACAAGTTGGCAGGAGGTCAATAAAATAAAAAATAAATATGTCAATAATTATAAAAAAAAAAAAGAAGCATCCTTTGCATGCAAGCAAGGTGGTCAAAAATGTATATAAAAAGTAAATCTCTTTAAATCTGGAAATATAAAATATTATAAATATTATAAATACTGTAGGTCTATAAAATAAAGTTTATAAATGAGTTTAGTTCAGCAGAAGATGGGTTTTTAATGATTTTTTGGAATTTGACAGCGAAAATTTTTTTTAGCTTTCTTGGTAAAATATTATTCCATATTCTGTTATGTCTGAGGAGAGTCATTTTCTTTTAGTACCTTATAATTTAACACACTCACTGGTAAAATTTCCTCTTATTTCTTTTTTAGTTTTCTAAAAACTATTGAAAAGTTTGCAAGACGCAACAAAAATTTTAGAAAAATAAAAAAATTAAAAAATGGAAATTTTACCGGTGAATGCATTAAATTATAAGGCACAAAAAGAGAATGACTTTCCCTAGACACAACAGAATATGCTTCAACACACGAACTCACATAAAGAATCTTGCAAACCAAATCCCAAAACGAAATATTATTCCGTATGTTAATACTATTATAAATAAAGCTTTGATATGTTGTGTACATTTTTCATTGCTTATTTTGGAGATATTTAACATCTGGGCAGTGCTGGAATCATTCAACTTGCTAACATTAGCAGTCAAATTTCCCTTAACTCTTTGGCACTTAAACCAGTTATATCTGGCCCAAATATGCTGTTTTATATTCAAAGTAATTAGATCTGGTCTTTCACATTTACCTTACAATATCATTCTAAAAATAAACTATCACATCAGGAAAATCTCAAAGCTGCGAGACAAAGCTAGATGAATTCAAAGCGATGTAAATGAATAAGGATTACATTTAAGGCAGTGATCTGAATGTTAAAGGGTTAAGCCAGCTGTATCCAGCCCAAATATTCTATCTGTTTTATGTTCAAAGTGATCATATCCATCCTCTCACATCTATGTCATTCTAAAAAATAAAAAGTCTCATCATCAAAATCTCAAAGTTATGAAATAATTCATGATTAATTGAAAACAATGTGAATGAATAAGCCTTATATTTGACAGAGTAATCCATCATCATAAAAAGGAAAGACATAACAATTAATGCAGTTTTTGATACAATCATTATCATCGTCGTCATTTAGTGTCCACTTTCCATGTTGGCATGGGTTGGACGGTTTGACTGAGGACTGGTGAGCCAGAAGGCTGCACCAAGCTCCAATCTGATCTGTCAAGGCTTCTACAGCTGGATGCCCTTCCTAATACCAACCAGCCCGAGATTGTAGTGAGTGCTTTTACAAGCCACCAACACGAGGGCTAGTCAGGCAGTACAGGCAAGGAGCATGCTCAAAAGGTGTTTTTTTACATGCCATCTGCATGGGGGCCAGTCCAGCAGCACTGGCAACAACCACACTTGAATGTTGTTTTTCACATACCACCAACACATGTGCTAGTAAGGCGATGCTGGCAACGATCATGCTTGAATGGTGCTTTTCACGTACGACCAGCAAGGGAGCCAGTTAGCTGCCCTCGTAACGATCGCGCTTGGATGGGGCTTTTAACATTCCACTGGCACGAGTGCCAATCAGGTGGTACTGTCATCAGTCACATCAGCAATTTTGATTTCACTTGCCTCAGTAGGTCTTCGCAAGCAAAGTTTATTGTCCAATGAATGAAGAGTACTCATAAGTGGGCTGGTTATACACTACTGGCATAGGCCACAGATTATAGTCTCACTTGACTTGTCAGGTCTTCTCAAGCATAGCACATTTCCAAAGGTCTCAGTCACTAGTCATTGCCTCAGTGAGGCCCAATGTTCAAAGGTCGTGCTTCAGTACCTTATCCCAGGTCTTCCTGGGTCTACCTCTTCCACAGGTTCCCTCAACTGCTAGGGTGTGACAGTTTTTACACAGCTGTCCTCATTCATTCGCAACACATGACCATACCAGTTCAGTCGCCCCTCTTGCACACCACATCGGATGCTTCTTAGGTCCAACTTTTCTCTCGGGGTGTTTACACTTTGTTGTGTATGCACACTGAAATTACACATCTAGCTGAGCATACTGACTTCATTCCTTGCAAGCTTACGCATATTCTCAGCAGTCACGACCCATGTTTCACTGCCATGTAGCATGGCTGTTCGTACACATGCATCATACAGTCTACCTTTTACTCTGAGCAAGAGGCTCTTTGTCACCAGCAGAAGGAGGAGTTCTCTGAACTTTGCCCAGGCTATTCTTATTCTAGTGGCTACACTTTCAGAACATCCACCCCCACTACTGACTTGGTCACCTAGGTAACGGAAACTATCAACTACTTGTACTTTTTCCCCCTGGAATGTGACAGAAGCTGTTTTCTGCACATTTTCAGTGTTTATAGCACCTGAGCATTTGCCAGAAATATAGCGTCAGTGGTGCTTTTCTCTAACATGAATGCAAACTGCATCTCATCTAGACTGACTCTCTCCCTAATCAGTTGAGCTATGATCCTCTCCATGACCTTCATTACTTGATCCAACAACTTGATACCTCTGTAATTATTTGTATCTAAAGCATCACCTTTACCTTTTTAGCATTTGTCTATGGTGCTGTTACACCAATCATTGCGTATGACTATATGGGTGACTAGGCTATAGCTGACACCACCAGATTTTTTAAGCATCTCTGTGGTGATTCCTGATAGGCCAAGGGCTTTCCCTCTCTTCATACTCTTAATTGCTTTATCTACCAAGGTACGGCAATTTGGATAGCTGGTCCCTCTGCTGGGTTGGCATTCAGCAGACTCTTTCTCCCATTCATCATCTTTATTTAGCAACCTTTCATAGTGGTGTCTCCAAAAAAAAAAACATAATCTGGTTTCAGCTGAAATACTTACCAAACTATGATAAAAAATATCAGATTTTAATACTGTTTTAAAATCAATGTCTGTCCACCACATTATCTTCAGTAACAAAGACTTTTTAGTCTTATTGAGTACAAAGTAACACCACTAATGTTGGTGCTACAATAAAATGTTTCCTGCACACTCTATAAAGTGGCTGGTCAACAAGAGAAGGCAATGTAAAGTTAAGAGGACAGTTTAGACTTTTCAATGTCATGGTAACCTCTCTATTGTTGGTGAAGTAGTTGGTATTAGGAAAGGTATCCAGTCATAGAAATAAAAGTCAAAAATGAAATGTAGCAGCACAGAATGATCTTGCCAACATGCCAAGGAGGGCAGAAACTCCAAATAAATACTGACTTGAACAGACAGGATCCATCAGAACTCATACCAGATGCAAAATTATGATTTCTTTAGCTTTTAATGTATGTTCTTACTACTTTTCTGGAAGGAATAAATGCAAAAATTCTAGATGAAAATCTGTTATTTTGTAATGAGTATTAGTCATAATAATATTCATTAAACCTTATAGAATGCCTTTGACATGATGCTATGATCTGTGATCTGGTGGTATTTACAAAAATTAGGTGTAGAAGAATGGCTTGTGACAGTGGCACAAACCACATACACAAATGCAGTCAGCAAAGTGAGAGGTGGCAATAAGTTCAGTAGGGGAATTTAGTATAATGGTAGGTGACCTCCATGGTTTAATTCTTAACATGCTCCTATTATGGTTCCCCAAGCTGTAACAGGGGAGTTTAAAACTATCTGGTCATGAGGACTATACACTAGTTCTAGTTCTTATAATGGAGTCTGTGAATAACTTAGAGAAGAATTCCAGGTGTGGAAGCAAAAACCTATAAAGTTTATTTGAAATTACATTACAATCTGGACCATTTTCTCAAATTTAAGATTATTTTACAATCTGGACCATTTTCTCAAATTTAAGATTATTTTACAATCTGGACCATTTTCTCAAATTTAAGATATTGTTTTTTACTGATCATCTGGTGATGTCATTTTTACTAAGGCATGAAGTAATTACCTTCATTAACGACACATTTCTTTCTTGTTCTTCTATATCAACACTTCTATCTTCCTGGTGAACAACAACATTCTTTCATTGAGATATGAATTTATATTTTTCTTTCATAACGCTATGGCAATTGTGTTTCCAAAGTGAGACAAGAGACAACAACAACACTCCTTGAAGTAAATATTACTATCTTTTGTAGCTTCAACTGGTTTTCAATATAGAACCGAACTGTTGAGTTGCTACAATCATTGATTTACCATTGTATACTGATGGCTACATTATTCCATCTGCAAGAGAAAAAGCTTGTCTTATATTATGATTCTTTTCACATCTAAGATGATTTGTGGGAATAGAGATCAAATACAGTGCTTGAATGGTACTCTGTTTTATTGATCCAAGAATGATGAAAGGCAAAGTTGACTTCACATAATTTGAACTTAGAACATAAAGGTTTGTGAATGTCACAGCATTTTGTCAGCCGCTCTATCAATTTAACCAATCTTTTGAAATTATCAGAGTTGTACATGTGACTTGATTTGGACCTTGTGCCAAAGCTAAAATAATTACATAGTAACAGGATCAGTTTGGACTTGTATTTCCCAACCAAGACTCATGTTTCCCAGCCAAGACTCGTGTCTCAGAAATAATGATATATCTATATAACTAATTATATGCATGGGAATTTCTTTTTAGTTATTTTTGTGTTTAATTCTATATCTGTAATTTTATTATGCAATCACTGTGTGATAAGAAGTTTGAATAGACACAGGTGTGACTGTATGGTAAGAAGTTTTTTTATGAACCAAATGGTTCTGGGTTCAGTCTCACTTTATGGTACCTTGGGCAAGTGACTTTTATTATAACGTCAAGCTCTACTACAGCCTTGAATGTTTTTTTTTATATGAAAGCTGAAAGACGTTTGTTTTGTATATGTGTATTTATACATACATATACATATATGTGTGTGTGTGTGTGTGTGCATATATCAATATATCAATATATATATAATATATATATATATATATATATATATATATATATATATAATATATATATATATAATATATATATATACATAATACATATATATATTGTTTATAAATACTATATTTAGTACACACACACACACACACACACAAATATATACATGCACACACTGACACAGAAATGTGTGTGTGTGTGTGTGTGTCACCATCACTTGACAACTGGTGTTTTGTTTACATCTCTGTAACTTAGTAGTTCAGCAAAAGCGACTGATAGAATAAGCAGCAAATTTTTTAAACAAAAGGAAGTCCTTGGATCAATTTGTATGAATAAACCTTTGAAGGTAGTGCTCCAGCAAGGCCACAGCCAAATGACTAAAACAAGTAAAAACAAAAAGGGATAAAAATACACACAGCATATTCCCTAAGACAGGGGAATATGCCTGGGCTTTGTAGGCATTAAGAAGACTCATTAAGAAAAATGCCTTCTTAATTTTGGGGATCTCGGTCTAAACAAGGTTTTGATGATCTCTTCTGATACGAAGCACCTGAGACTACCCTGTTGCTATAATCCAAACTTTCTGTATTAACACTTCAACATTCAGATTTCTTTGTCAAATTTAATTTTTTTTTTTTTTTTTTACTTGTTTCAGTCATTTGACTTATTCTTTGGAAGCCCAGTACTTATTCTATCGGTCTCTTTTGCCGAACCGCTAAGTGACGGGGACGTAAACACAGCAGCATCGGTTGTCAAGCAATGCTAGGGGGACAAACACAAACACATACACACACATATATACATATATACGACAGGCTTCTTTCAGTTTCCGTCTACCAAATCCACTCACAAAGCATTGGTCGGCCCGGGACTATAGCAGAAGACACTTGCTCAAGATGCCACGCAGTGGGACTGAACCCGGAACCATGAGGTTGGTTAGCAAGCTACTTACCACACAGCCACTCCTTACTATGGAATTAATCATGTACTATCTCATAGCTTTGAGATTTTGATGATGCGATTGTTTATTTGTAGAATGACATTGTAGGATAGGTGTGAGAAGCTGGATATGGCATGTTTGATCATAAAACAGGTAAAGTATTCAGGCCAGTTTAACCTTTTAGCTTTCACAGATTATTCTGTCAAGTGTCATCCTTATTCATCCACAGTGTTTTGAAATTAATCATGCATTATCTCATAGCTTTGAGATTTCAGTGACGAGGTTGTTCATTTTTAGAAAGACATTGAAGGGTAGGTGTGAGAGGTTGGATCTGGTTAGTCTGAATGTAAAAAAAAGGTAGAATGTTCAGGGCGGATGCAGCCTTCAGCATTCAGTGATGCTTATCTATTCACATTGTTTTCACTTAATCATGCATTATCTAGTAGCTACAAAATTTCAATGATGTGATTGTCTATTTGTAGAATGACATTGTAGGATAGGTGTGAGAAGCTGGATATGGCATGTTTGATCATAGAACAGCTAGAATATCTGTGCTGTATATGGCTGATTTAAATGCTAAAGAGTTAAAATGATCTAAACTAAAGTCTCACATCAAAATATATACATAGGATCTAAGGGATTCTGCCCATCCCCATCCTGTTTTTTTGTACTTGTCCCTACATTTTATCTTTAAAATTATGACAGGTGTGATTTGAAGGAGATTTGGCTTCCATTTCTAGCAGCTTGAACAACCATGTTGGAACTGTCCCATTTGTCCATGAAACTGTTGTTGTTTTTGTGTCGCGGCCATTGTTTTCAGTGCAACTCAAATTTTATTGAACAGATTTTCTTTATTTTTTTATCAAAAGCATTCCAACCATGCCAATCATGTTTGTTTCGTCTTTTTTTAGGGTTATCTAGGAAAACATTATCCAGTGTAGTTCTTCGCTTTTTAAGACAGAAGTATGTGATTTGTGGGACATTTAGCTGCTATATTTTGTAGGTCAAACTAGTGATTAAACGCCCCTTCATTGTATTGGCTGTTTGTTGTTGTTGTTGTTGGTGGTGGTGGTGGTGTTATTGTTGTTGGTGCTGTTGTTCGTTTGCATCACCTTAACTCCAGGTATTATTGTTTATGAATCTTTTTATCTCCAGAGTAAAATGGCAGTTTTCTGTGTTGCTTTGTTGTGATTCAAAGTATTTTCAAGTAAAATTTCTTTTTACTTCACATTTTGTGTTTGTAAGTTCGTGTGGGAATTTTTCAGCGTTTGAGGTTCAACCAACGCTTTTTTGATGTTCTTATTGTCTTTTAAGCAAAAGTTGGTTGTCATTTTTCTGAGTTTTTCTCACACTTACTGTTAACCTCATTTTGTTAGTTTTCTGTGTCAACTTGACTGTCATCACCAATTTGGTTTTAACCCTTCACAGCATTCAGATTACTCTGTCAAATATGATGTTTATTTATTCACATTGCTTTGATTTAATAATGCATTACCTCATAGATTTTGATGATGTGATTGTTTATTCTTAGAATGACATCACAGGGTAGGTATGAGAGAATATATTTGGCTAGCTTTAACATAAAACAGTACATTTGGACCAGATATCGCCAACTTAACCATTTAGCATTCGGATTATTCTATCAAATGCAATGCTTATTTATTCACATTGTTTTGAATTAATCACGCATTATCTTGTAGCTTTGAGGTTTCAATGATGTGATTGCTTATTTTTAGAATGACATCACAGGGTAGGTATGAGAGACCAGATCTGTCCAGTTTTAACATAAAACAGGTAGTACATTTGGACCAGATAAGGCCAATTCAACCCTGTAGCATTTGGATTATTCTGTCAAATGCAATGCTTATTTAGTCACATTGTTTTGAATTAATCACGCATTATCTTGTAGCTTTGAAATTTCAATGATGTGATTGCTTATTTTTAGAATGACATCACAGGGTAGGTATGAGAGACCAGATCTGTCCAGTTTTAACATAAAACAGGTAGTACATTTGGACCAGATAAGGCCAATTCAACCCTGTAGCATTTGGATTATTCTGTCAAATGCAATGCTTATTTAGTCACATTGTTTTGAATTAATCACGCATTATCTTGTAGCTTTGAGGTTTCAATGATGTGATTACTTATTTTTAGAATGACTTTGCAGGGTGGGTATGAGAGACCAGATCTGTCCAGTTTTAACATAAAACAGGTAGAACATTTGGACCAGATATGACTAGTTTAAGCACTAAAAGGTCAAGGGTAAGAACTACTCCAAACTATAAAATATTTCTCTAAATTAATAAGCTGCTTGATGTTTTTAGACTTTACATAATCCTAGAGAGAATTTGCATCAATTAATTATCAGTAAATCAAAATTTTTCAGTTTTCTATCTTATATTTTAGACAGTTTTATAGAAGCCATGTTTTCTAAACCTCCTTTGCCTCTGGCACAAAAGAAAAGCAACATTGGATATACTAAAAGAAACTTTCTGTAATAGCAGGCTAAAATGGGATGATACTACATGTTTTATTTACAACCATTAAACTCTGTAATATTTATGGTACACTTAAGGTGGTGAGCTGACAGAGTCATTAGCATGCTGGGCAAAATGCTAAGCAGCATTTCATCCATTTACAGGCTCTGAGTTCAAATTCCACTAAGGTCCACTTTGACTTTCATCCTTTTGGGGTTGGTAAAAAAAGTGTCATTTGAACACTGGGGCTAATGTTATTGACTTTTTCCTTCCCTTGAACTTCCTGACCCCAAAATTTGAAACCAATATTTATGGGACAGTTAAAGACTTTTCAAGAACTATGCAATTTTTTATCAGACATGTGAAACAACCAAAACATATTTTTTCCTCCACTCTTGGACTCATACTGATGGTTATCCTGTTTCTATGATGTTTAATTGGCCAAGATCACATTCCCCATGAATGGGGCACTACTCCAGAGCAGGGTTTATGGTAAACAATTTTGAGGTATTGAGGGTCAAGATGTTTACATCAACCACCCCAGGACTTGTCTGGTATTTTATTTTATCAAGCCCAAAGTGATAAAATTCTGTGATAAAAAGCTGAATTCTGTGGCGTTTGAACTCTGAAAGTAAAGAGACAAAAGAGTAATTCTTACCCTTGACCTTTCAGTGCTTAAACTAGTCATATCTGATCCAAATGTTCTACCTGTTTTATGTTAAAACTGTACAGATCTGGTCTCTCATACCTACCCTGCAATCACATCATTGCTAAAAATGAGCAATCACATCATTGAAATCTCAAAGCTACAAGATAATGCATGATTAATTCAAAACTGTTGAGTATTTTGTCCAGCATGCTAACAATTCTGCTACCTCACTGCTTTACCAAAAGAATTACCACCAAATAAATGTTACATCAACACAAACGGATAAACATAAACTTTTTGAACATAGATTTATCATCTGATTAGTATATGTAGAAGTCTCCTCTGAAATATTTCCTCCTTGATCTTATTGCTGATGTTTATTCCAGTCATAACCATCTTGTCTTTTGGTTAGGCATAATGAATCTAATGCATCCTAAATGGTAGAATGCAATTTGAGAGTGCATCCATTTCTAGTTGGTCAAGCAACATTGAAAAAGGCTTCCACATCAGCTCAAATTTCACTGCACAAACTCAAACTTCAAAGTTCCCAGGTCAACTTTAACAGAATAGACCAAGGGTATCTAGAAATACATTATCCAACATGTGCTACTTTCTTAAAACAGTACAGTATGATTTGTGGGAGGTTTAATTTTTGTTAGGTTTTGCAGGTTATGTGGCCTCGTAGAGTTAACTTTTGTTGACTTGTGGAGCAACTATTCTTACGAGTGGTGGTCTCAGTACAATAGACTGGCTGACATACTTTAATGACAGTGTGAGAACGAGCAAGTCTCTTTCCTAGAAAGAGACAACAATAAATTACGCTCAGTCTTTTATTTACTATCAGTCACAACTGGTGAATAATAGTGCTGTTGGTTCCATGGTTCCATTGAATCAAATGCAGGTTCTTGGTGTTTCTCATGGTGAGAGCAACAAGGGAGCATCACTGATTTTTTTCAGTTTGTTGCAAATATTTACTCTCTTTTACTTGTTTCAGTCAATCGACTGTGGCCATGCTGGAGCACCACCTTTAGTCGACCAAATCGACCCTGGGACTTATTCTTTGTAAGCCTAGTACTTATTCTATCGGTCTCTTTTGCCGAACCACTAAGTTATGGGGATGTAAACATACTACTGTCGGTTGTCAAGTGATGTTGGGGGGGGGGACAAACACGAACAAATAAACACACACACACATACATATATATACATATATATACGATGGGCTTCTTTCAGTTTCCGTCTACCAAATCCACTCACAAGGCTTTGGTCGGCCCGAGGATGTAGAAGACACTTGCCCAAGGTGCCACACAGTGGGAATGAACCTGGAACCATGTGGTTGGTAAGCAAGCTACTTACCACACAGCCACTCCTGTGCCTACTTATAAGTTCTTTGTGAATATAGATTGGCAAAGTATACACATATACTGCTCAAAGAGCAAATTCAAATATCAGCTAAAAGAGTGGTTATGTTATCTATACAGTCTCATAACAACCAATTTTGCATTGCTGAATGCTTTTGTATTTAAAAATTATTTCTAGAATGGAAGAATAATTTAATATTCATCAGAAAAGATTAGCTTTTGCTCTTTCTGTACTGAAGATCCAAAACACTACATCTGAGCACTGAGTCACAGATAAAGTACAGAAAAAAGCGAAAAAGAATGAAAAATTGAGAGTCAATAAGCCAGAGTGATTGAGATATGGAGATGATAAGAAGATAAGAAAGGAGTAAAGATTGCAATGAGCGAGGGAGCAGACTGAGAGATGAAGAGAAACAGGGATGTGTAATTTTATTATCATAATAATCCTCAAATCTTGGGAAATACAGTTATCCAGGGTTTCCTGGTGAAAATATTAATTTATTTCACCATTTATCAAGCTGTTAAAAACAAAGAAATTTGTTTATTGTGTTCAAAGCAGTTGTCATTTGAATGAGAATGAACATGTTGAAAAAGAGAGAGAAAAACACAAGGGAGATAACCAACCCTACAACAAGCATAACCAGTGTCTTATATATATATCAAAATTACATAGACCAGATTGGATTAGTTTATGATATGTCTGGTAGTCCATCTTTCTTCTGCTTTCAAAATCACAATATTTTTTTCTCTATCCAATTTCTGGTCAGTTATTTTTCTGATCATATGCTTTTCTCCAGACTATCCATCTCTTCCACCTTTCCCTCTTCTCTGGACTTTATTTCACTATCCAACAAACATCCATGCTCAAAATGTTATATCTGTACTCTTAATTTTTCACCTAAAGCTTTCACGGAGCATCAAATTAATATGGTCACAGTCTACATCCATTTGACTTTTATTTTTATTGTTGTTCTTGAATTCACTGATCAAAATCAATTTGCTTATATCTTTTCCTTCTGGCTTTTTCATCATGTTGAACCGTTAATCCCTACAAAACTTTTTCTTCTCTCTCCGATTTTTAAAATTCTCTCTCTTTTTACCTCCTATTCCTTTCTGTCAAAGAGCATTGGCTTGAAATGTAAAAGACTTTTCCATTCTTCCCAAGTGTTAAACTAATAAACTTGCTTCATGTAGTTCCTACACCTGTCTTTGTCTTTTGTTTACTATAAATTTGAACTATACATCTATATATATATACTTGTATATGTGCAGAAAAGATATATTTACCTAGAATATATAGAAGATATGTATGGGTGTGTGCATGCATGTGTATGTATGTGCATGTGTATATGTGTGTTCATTTGTGTATATATGTGATTGTGTGTGTCTATTCTCCCACCACTGCATGACAACTGGTGTTGGTTTGTTTATGTTCCTGTAACGTAGTGGTTCAGCATAAGGGGTTGATAGAATAGAACAAAAATAAAGACTGGGAATAATTTGATTCAAACCATTCAAACCCAGCATGGCCACAGTACAATGACTGAAACAAGTAAAAGATAATATTTATTTCTAAATTACATTTAAAAAACAGAATAAAATGTTGACATCAACAGATGCTGGTCAGTAAAATCTATGACATATGGAGGAAGCAAGTTATGATATCATAATTTGAGAAACTAAATCTGTGACAGAAATATTTGTTAACAAGTGGTGTGTGTGTGTGTACGTGTGTGTGTGTGTATGTGTGTGTGTGTGTGTGTGCATGTGTGTGCATGTGTGAGTGTGTACGTGTGTGTGTGTGTTGTGTGTCTGTGTGCATGCATGCATGCGCGTGTATTTGTGTGTTTGTGTGTTTGTGTGTGTGTTTGAAAGGTTTTTTCATGATTTCAAAGGACAAATCTTTTGAGTTTTTACAATGCTTTATAATATTTATAAAAGCATTTCTAACATGATTCATTGCTTGTGACAATTGCATGTCACAGTTCAGTGATTTACATGTCTTTTATTTGCTGTTGTCTATTTTTTCTTTATTTGCTCTTGTTCTATAAGTGTGAAGTCAGTGTGTGTGTATGTGTGTGTGTGTATGTACGTATAATATTTCCAAAAAAAAAAAACAATATATATATAGAAAAAAAGCAAGAAACAAAATCTCCTGATCACAAAGAAAAATGAATGGAGCAAAGAATTTGAGTGTTAAAAGTTGAAACCAACTTAACTGGATTCTATTAGTTGAGATAAATTCACTGAGCTGTGTCTTTTGTTCTTTTCATGCTTATTTATAGAACTCCGCGTCATGCATACGATCAAACTGAATCACTTGTAGTGATGGTGCTACAAGTGAACTTTTAACCTCAAAGAGACAGTTTCAATTCCAACACACACTAAACAAGCATGCATGTATCTATATATACTGTGTTGGAATTATGCACCAACCCATCCAATGCTCTCTCTCTCTCCTTCTTTCTCCCCTCTCTCTCTTTTTCTTTCTCTCCCTCTCTTTTTCTTTCCCCTCTCTCTTTCTCTCTCTTACTCTTTCTTCTTTCTCTTCCTCTTTGTCTTTCTAAATATGGTCTAGTACAACTCACCATCAGTCATTTTGTTTGTCAGTCAATCTGTTTGTCAGTCAATTCATCATCAGTCAATTCCTCATCAGTCAATTTGTTTGTCAGTCAATTCGTTTGTCAGTCAATTCCTCATCAGTCAATTTGTTTGTCAGTCAATTCGTTTGTCAGTCAATTCCTCATCATTCAATTTGTTTGTCAGTCAATTCGTTTGTCAGTCAATTCATCATCAGTCAGTTTAGCATGAGTAAGTAATCTCACCATCATGTTGATTTGCCCTCCACACCTGAATTACAATGTCACCAGGATAATATTCTAGTTGCTAGAATAAGAGCTGGCTGGACAAAGATTAGAGAGTTGTTGCCTTTGCTGATTAACAAAGGGTCTCACACTCAGAGTGAAAGACAGATTACATAATGTCTATGCATGGACAGCTGTGCTGCATGGCAGTGAAACATGAGCTGTGACTGAGGAGGACATGTGAATGGTTGAAAGTAATGAACTCACAATGTTCCCTTGGTTATGCAATGTCAGTGTGCATGTATGACAAAACATAAACGTGTAGAGAGAAAAACTGGACATAAGAAGCATTGGATGTTATGTGGATGAGGGAGGAGACTGCATTGGTATGGTTATGTGATGCATATGGACGAGGACAGCTGCTTAAAGAACTACTGGTCACTGAATATAGGGGGGAATCTGTACAAGTGGAAGACCTAGGAAGACATGGGGAGACAGTACTAAAAAATGATCTTCAGAGGTTGACCCTCTCAGCAGAGATGACAAAGGACCAAGACAACTGACTATTTGCTCTGCTCAAGAAGACCAGTCCAGCTAAGTAAAATTGAATCCATAAAGGCATGTCCTTTATATCTTTATATCCATATCCCTGCACACAATCTGTCCCCTGACGAACCACTTACCAATAATCCATCTTCCTATTACCTCCCCCTTCCTCCATCCATGTTCGCCACTTGCTGTATTCTCCTCCACTCTCCCTCACATACCAGCCTGGACATAATATGTCTTCCCCACATCACTTCTTCCTAATACCTCTTCCTTCCACCTGTTCTCCATTCCCTACATTCCCCCTTCCCCTCCATCTCTCACTCTCCTCTTTCAAATTCCTGATCTCACTGTCTCATCTTCCCCATCTTCTCTTTTTTCTCTCTCTCTCTCCACCTGAGGAAGCTGTGTTTCTCCTCTACTGCAAAACACCTTTTTCAGGCCTTCAGTGCTACTCCCTTCCACCAGCACCCACCACAATTGAGGGGTCTTTGTCTTGCTGCAAATCACTTGGGGCCTTCACTGCTACTTGTGCCACATAAAAAAGCACTCGTTCGCACACTCTAAAGTGATTGGCATTAGGAAGGGCATCCAAACGATGTAGAAACTATGCTGAAGCAGACAGAAGAGCTCAGTGTAGTCTTCTGACTTGCCAGTTCCTGTAGAACTGTCCAACCCACAACCCATGCCAGCACAGAAAATGGACAGTGAATGGTGGTAATGATGATGATGATTACGATAATGGGTATATTCTAGATTTCACCTTTACATTCATATATATAGGCAATTATACCATATACATACATATATATATACATGATGTGTATAAATTAGAAAAGAACCACCATGAAGCAATTCAATTCAACATTGATATGCTTAAATCATATCATATAGAAACAAATTAAAGATACGATAAAACATTTACCTAGAACTAAATAAAGTATGAAATAATAAATATATAGTATATAATTAGTAAATAGACACATATATATATATATGACCTAATCAATGACAGTCCTACTATATATAAATAATAATATAATGATAATAATAATAATAATAATAATAATATAATAATAATAATAATAATAATATAATAATAATACATTTTAACTCTTTTCAGTGCATTTCCAACTTCTATTTTTCCTATATTTTTATCCATGTGAAATAAAATAACTTTGTTTTATATATATAGATATATATATATATATATATTGTTATATATATATATACATATACATATACAGACAAACAGGCTAGTAGATAGATAGATAGATAGATAGATAGATAGATAGATGTAGATAGATAGATAGATAGATAGATAGATAGACAGACAGATAGATAGATAGATAGATAGATAGATAGATAGATAGATAGATAGATAGATAGATAGAGATAGATAGATAGATAGATAGATAGATAGATAGATAGATAGATAGATAGAGATAGATAGATAGATAGATAGGTAGTTAGATAGATAGATAGATAGATAATAGATAGATAGATAGATAGATAGATAGATAGATAGATAGGTAGATAGATAGATAGATAGATAGATAGATAGATAGATAGATAGATAGATAGATAGATAGATAGATAGATAGAAAGACAATATTGAAGATGTGAAAATATTGTGCACAAGCTAGACTGCACATAGATGAAAATTATAAGAGGCTAAGAAAATTGCGATCCATACATATATGATTCATGTTTTGAATATGAAAGGATAATAATGTCATCTCATAATGATTCTCCCTCAATTGCAGTCAAAGAAGTTAAGAAATTAAATGACAACTCATTTTTACATAATTCTATACATGGTTTGGATAACTTAATAAGGATATTGGGTGTTGGATTCAAGTTGATTCCTAATATCCTGTCATCTCACAAATATCATGTTTTGGTTTTTCCATTCAAAAGAAAATACCATTATCTTCACAGTAATATAATATTTTATAGAATGGCAGTGGAATGGAAGATCCATCTATCCTTCCATCCTTCTCTTTCGCCCACTATTTCTTGGAGTGTCATAGGAATTTGAGTCCTTAGTCACTTTTTCCATAGAGTCCCATCAGAAGCAACCGTCATTACACTTTCTGGCTGAGTTCCCAAGAATGACCAACTGAGACTATTGATACCATCCAGCCAACTCATTCTTTGGTCTAACCCTGGGTCTCCTGCCAATTGGTGTGGCTTGAAGAAAAATCCATCTTGGGATTCTTTGCCGTGACATTTTAATCGCATGTCTGTAATATCAAAGCTGTGATCCCTCAATGAGAAAAAGTAGCAGCTCAGCCTGGAAGATTCAAAACAAATACAAATATTCTTCATTACCAAGGCAGCGAGCTGGCAGAAACGTTAGCACGCCGGGAAAAATGCTTAACAGTATTTCATCTGCTGCTACGTTCTGAGTTCAAATTCCGCTGAGGTCGACTTTGCCTTTCATCCTTTCGGGGTCGATAAATTAAGTACCAGTTACGCACTGGGGTCGATATAATCGACTTAATCTGTTTGTCTGTCCTTGTTTGTCCCCTCTGTGTGTAGCCCCTTGTGGGTAGTAAAGAAATAGGTATTTCATCTGTCTTTATGTCTTGAGTTCAAATTCCACCAAGCTTGACTTTGCCTTTCATCTTTTCAGGAGCCAATAAAATGAGAACCAGTTATGCACTGAGGTTGATATAAAAGGCTTACTCCTTCTCTGATCTTGCTGGCCTTGAACCAAAATTTGAAATCAATATTTGCAGTATAGTTTTAACAGCTGTAACAGGTCAAGAAAGGGTCATAAGATGGAACATCCAACAAAATTCGGCTCTTTTTTTTCCCTTTTCATCGTTTTTGTCACAGTATCTTGTACCCAAAGCAATAATTTTAGTGCACCAAGATTACTAAAATAGCTTTGGTTGTTGATCTGTTCAATAAGAGAGCTGGGCAGAAGCTAAACTACAACAACACCAGCAAAACATAAACTTATATTTTCCACACACACGTACACACACATACATGTACAAACACCTCATACACACATGTACACATACAAGCTGGGTACTTAAGGTAGCTATCATGAAAGATGTAGTATCTACGATTCAAAGTTACGAGATAGAATGTTTACCCAAGCTGGACTGAAGCTAGGCATACATGTTTGTGAAGAGCACTTCGTATCTGACCATCTAGCAGCCCCACTGGCCATTTGTCCATCTATCTATTTATTTACACATACACACAAATTCATATATCATTACCGTCATCATCATCATCATCATCATCATCATCATCATCATCATCATCATCATCATCATCATCATTATTATCCCCATCATCATCATCACAATTTCACGTCCTTTTTTTTTTCTCCATGATGGTATGGGTTGGATTGTTTGAGAAGAACAGAGGAGCCAGAGGAATCCATCAGGTTGTGTGTTTGCTTTTGTATGGTTTCTACAGCTGGATAACCACTTTACAAAGGGAACTTAGTTAAGGGAACTTATATATATATCATACATACATACATATATATGTACGAAACTCTGAGTAACAGCTTTGTTATATTGCTGCTGCTTTAAATAAAGCATATTACTCTACCTCTGTTATCTGAGTACTCTTTTTTTCTCCTTGTTTCACATTTATGTGCTTACACCGGTATATTATATATTATATATATATATATATATATAATATATATATATATATACTAAGTAATTAAGGGTTTAGCAACGATTTGCCTCACCACACACCGAATTAGAAATAGCAGTCAAAGAGTTATAGCTATTCCTTTCTACTAAAAGGGAGATCTCAAGTGCTGTGGTTTTACTGAGATCTCCCTTTTAGTAGAAAGGAATAGCTATAACTCTTTGACTGCTATTTCTAAATTCGGTGTGTGGTGAGGCAATCGTTGCTAAACCCTTAATTACTTAGTATACTTAAACTTTCCTCAAATGGGGCTTTTACATGCCGAAACTACATGGTGAAATTAATGATTTTTCTAAATTAATTAATTTCACCCACATTATCTGAATTATAATATATATATATATATATATATATTTATATATATTACTCTTACTCTTTTACTCTTTTACTTCTTTTCAGTCATTGACTGTGGCCATGCTGGAGCACCACCTCTAGGACTTATTCTGTGTAAGCCTAGTACTTATTCTATCAGTCTCTTTTGCCAAACCACTAAGTTACGGGGATGTGAATACACCAGCATCGGTTATCAAGCGATGTTGGGGGGACAAACACAGAAACACAAACATATACACACATATACATACATCATCATCATCATCATCATCA
>NW_021835433.1:37500-40019 GCF_006345805.1 Octopus sinensis | reverse complement strand
TGTACGCATATATGCATATACATATATATATATATATATATAATATATATATATATATATATATATATACACACATTTGAAAGTCTATGAGGATGACTTGATACAGTTTTTGATGTACAAAGGTGATTTTTTTTTGTTTTGCTTTTTTAAAAATGCTTTGAAATATTTTATGAGGATAGGCGCAGGAGTGGCTGTGTGGTAAGTAGCTTGCTAACCAACCACATGGTTCCGGGTTCAGTCCCACTGCGTGGCATCTTGGGCAAGTGTCTTCTGCTATAGCCCCGGGCCGACCAATGCCTTGTGAGTGGATTTGGTAGACGGAAACTGAAAGAAGCCTGTCGTATATATGTATATATATATATATGTATGTGTGTGTGTTTATGTGTCTGTGTTTGTTCCCCTAGCATTGCTTGACAACCGATGCTGGTGTGTTTGCGTCCCCGTCACTTGGCGGTTCGGCGAAAGAGACCGATAGAATAAGTACTGGGCTTACAAAAAGAATAAGTCCCGGGGTCGAGTTGCTCGACTAAAGGCGGTGCTCCAGCATGGCCGCAGTCAAATGACTGAAACAAGTAAAAGAGTAAAAAAGAGCATATATATATACACACATATCTGAAAGTCTATGAGTATGACTTGATACAGTTTTTGATGTACAAAGGTGATTTTTTTTTGTTTTGTTTTTTTAAAAATGCTTTGAAATATTTTATGAGGATATCATTAACCTTTTTGGGGGAAGCATTTTTTTTTCTAATATGTGAACGCTTTCGTAAAGTATTTTCAAAAACACGTATTTTTATACATATGTGTATGTGTGTGTGTATGTATCTTTATACGTACGTACATGCATGCATGCACCTATGTATGTAAGTATATACGTACAGGTTTAGTGGAATAAACAGGGCAAGACACATGTGTATATAGTGCTTTTTTATTCGCCAGTTATGTTTCATATGACATACATACACACCATTACAAGGCACGATACTGTGCAATAGTATGAGATGAAAATCTCTTCATCGGCTTGTTATGTTACAAACAACATGTATATCACAACAAAACGACCATTGTCGTTGCATTGTCTCACAAGAACAGCGGAAGCATTTCGCATTTCTTGAGCCTTCTCGAAACAGTTTCACACAATTATATCTTCAAGCAGATATGACATAGTTAGTATGACACATTTAGTATGGCACACAAATAGCAATTTTAAACTAAATACTGTTCAATTGCGTACATCGTTTTATCGTGTTCAATATATTTTATTCAGTAGAAGTTTACGAAAGAGACTATCAAGCTTCTATACGGGGTACACACGAATGTTCGTACTTTTTCCTGATGTAACGGCAAAAAGTAACATATGCGTGTGCGTATGTTAAATATATGTACGCATGTGTGTTTGTAAATATCTATATATCTACAATTCTGTTTATCTCCCTCTCTCACCGTTTTTCTGCCTCTCCTTCTCTATCTATCTATCTATCTATCTATCTATCTATCTATCTATCTATCTATCTATCTATCTATCTATCTATCTATCTATCTATCTAACAAGCTATCTGTCTGTCTGTCTGTCTGCCTCTCTCTCTCTCTCTCTCTCTATATATATATATAATATATATATATATATATATATATAGTTAGATAGATAGATATCTGTCAGCCTATATGTATGTGTATATATATATATATATATACAAGTATATATATGTATATGCATATATACACACACAGGCATATGTGATGTATATATATATATATATATATATATATATATATACATACCTACATACATACCTACATACACATACAAGTATATGTGAGTATATGCACATATATTCATATACATAAGAACATGACATATTCATAAATGCAAACATGCATGTATACAAACACACATACATAGATGCCAACAAACATGCATACATATGTACATACATACATACATAAATACATACATACATACGTACGTATATACATACATACATACGTACATACATACATACATTAATGCATACATACATACATACATACGTACATACATACATACATACATGCATACATACATACATACGTAGAAATATGCATACATACATATACAGATGTAAATAGGAGGTGGGGAAGCGTATTCAACTGATATACTTGTATAGAAAAAGGTAATCAGAAATTAAGAAAAGGCGTTACGAAATAACTTTGCGCATGCGTAATATGTACAACTGGGCGCACACCATTTTACTTTTGTTTTTTTTTTTTTTTCGCTGTTCTTGCATTTCTCCGGTATAAAGCTAAATAAATGGCAGCAAAAAATTAATTGCATTTAGTCAAACGATAATTAGCTATATTTAATATTAGTATTTAATGTCAGTCCATAAGCGGCTACCAAATTTAGTCGATGTTGACCTTATTAACTCGTAAATGATGTGGATCTAATCTCTGCTATTCTTTACACGGCTATTTATACGCGAATTGGTAGGTGCCTATGTAGATACATACATACATACATATATCTATATATATATATA
>NW_021835433.1:7500-32500 GCF_006345805.1 Octopus sinensis | reverse complement strand
GTGTGTGTGTGTGTGTGTGTTTATGTATATGTGTATGAATGTATGTATGTGAAAATTGCCTTCCTCAACTGTCTACGTGGGCTCACTACACTTTCGACGCTTGTTGACAGAACTGTTGCCCGTTCTGGCAACCATTAGAAAGTTTTATAAGGGTATATTACGCTGAAGATGATATCTAGAGTTTTCGCAGACGGGACGAAGAGAAGAAAAAAGTCTTCTTTTGTAGTCTAAATAAAACAAGAAAACAACACAAAATAACTACACACGTGCAACACTAGAAAATGTAGCTTCAGAAAGTTAGTTGTTCGAACAATAGCTCCGGTAAGAGGAGAGAAATAACAGACAGTTACACAAAGTACTGAGAACTTGGATGAGATCTCAAAACAGAAAGAAATGTAACAGGGTGGGAAAAGAAGGAGAAGTGCATTCTAAAAAAAGAAGAGATCCGAATAGAAAGATAGACAGACAGAATGATTGAGAAAGTGAGCTTTGCATATAGCGCCTTAGGACGCTATATGCAATTAAATTGGGCGAGTTCCACTATCTTGTCTTTTGGAACTCTTCTGGAATTCTGATTTAGCTGGATATTTAGTTACTCTTTTACTTGTTTCAGTTATTTTCACTGCAGCCGCCATGCTGGAGCACCGCCTTTAGTCGAGTAAATCGACCCCAGGACTTATTATTTGTAAGCCTAGTACTTATTCTATCCGTCTCTGTTTGCCGAACCGCTAGGTGACGGGGACGTAAACACACCATCATCGGCTTGTCAAGCGATGTTGGGAGGACAAACACAGCCACACAAACACACACACACACACACACACAGACACAAAAACACACACACACACACACAACACACACACATATATATATATATATTAATATGTATATATTTAGATATATATGTATATATATATAATTTCAACAATTGAGGGTAAAATTAATTAATTAATTAATCAATTTCACCAAGTATTCAGTATGCAAAGGGACCATTTAAGGCAAATTCAAATTATTACATTATATAAAAGGGCTTAGTAAAATAAATTAAATTAAATTACTTTGCCGCATACTGAACTCGTTAGAAATAGCAGCTAAAAAAACTATTTCTAACACTTAAAGAAAACCTCTCTCATATAGTGCTTGCTCAATTCAACCCAAGAAAGTATGAGGGTAGAGACATTCGGGCTTCTTTCAGTTTCCGTCTACCAAATCCACTCACAAGGCTTTGGTCAGCCTGAGGCTATAGTAGAAGACACTTGCCCAAGTTGCCACGCAGTGGGACTGAACCCGGAATCATGTGGTTGGTAAGCAAGCTATTTACCACACAGCCACTCCTGCGCCTATGTTCTTCATCTTTAAGGCACCATCTTAGCACGGCTGCAGCGTGCCTACTCGACCAGCGTGCTTGCCATTAAGCTTCCAAATGCTTATTTCTTTTTACCTCTTCTACTCTACTGCTCCTTTAACTTCACCAAGTTCTCGTAGATACAGATCGATGACTCAACTATATTCCAGAAATTCATTATAACAACTGGTGCTCTTGTGGAGAGATTTTCATGGGGTTCGGCCTGTGAGAACTCTACATTAAAAGGTCAGTTTGGTAATGTGCCTAAAGATAGACACATCATGCGGCATAAATCAATACTAAATCCCCTATTAGTCAGAATACTAAGTTGTTCTGTTATTCTCACTCTGTCCGTTCTGTGATAAAGGCGCACAATTTTATGTGATACCAGGGCAGCTCGACGTCGGTGCGAGTTCAAAATTCATCATACACACACACACACACACACACACACACATACACACACACAAACACACACACACAAACACACACACATATAAACACACTCATATATACATACATTCACACATGAATGCATATATACACATGTATTTGTATATATCGACGAGGAAATCAGGTGAACTATGGCTTTGACTATTCTCACTGGAACTTTAGCAAGTTGAAGGGCTTCTAGCATCTGTGAGTTGGGAACAGAGTCAAAGGCTTTCTTGTAGTCTAGCCACATTGAAACTAGGTTCCTCCTATGCTCTCGCACCTCTGGCATCACAGTTTTGTTTATTCACAATTTCTCGGTACATCCCCAATCTCCCTTCTCCCCAGCTGCTTGTTCTGTTGTGATGATGTTGGCTTCACAATAGTCCTGGAGAGTGGAGGCGCAATGGCCCAGTGGTTAGGGCAGCGGACTCGCGGTCATAGGATCGCGGTTTCGATTCCCAGACCGGGCGTTGAGAGTGTTTATTGAGCTAAAACACCTAAAGCTCCACGAGGCTCCGGCAGGGGATGGTGGTGATCCCTGCTGTACTCTTTCACCACAACTTTCTCTCACTCTTACTTCCTGTTTCTGTTGTACCTGTATTTCAAAGGGCCGGCCTTGTCACTCTCTGTGTCACGCTGAATATCCCCAAGAACTACGTTAAGGGTACACGTGTCTGTGGAATGTTCAGCCACTTACACGTTAATTTCACGAGCAGGCTGTTCCGTTGATTCGGATCAACCGGAACCCTCGTCGTCGTAACTGACGGAGTGCTTCCAAGTCCTGGAGAAAGAGGTTTAAGCACGCTGTATATATCTTATACATTAAGTTCTCGCATGCAATTGGCCGGTAGCTTTTTACCATTTGTGTGGTTCTGCATTTGGGCATCAATGTTGACTCTGCCAGAGCTAGCCAGTACGGTATGCTACTGTTCCCATTGAGAGCTTGCTGGTACAGATTGATAAGATATGGTCCGTAGAAGGTTAGCTTTTTGTACCAATATCCAACAATCAAGTCTTTTCCATGTGCTTTTCCACCCTGAAGTTTCTGGATCACAGTTACAAGGGTAATACCATCGATGTTGTATGTCTTGGATGTAAAGCAAAAGCAATAACTTCTTCAGATTTCTTCCAGCCACAGAGCATCTTGGTTAAACACCTCTTCACTCCAGATTTACCTCCAGAAAGAGTCTGTCTTCTCGTGAAGGAGTTTCTGTGATGTTCACTGCTCCTCCTCTCATGTCTCTGTATACTGCTGCCCAGTTCCGGTTAAATTTTTTCTTTATTGTTCTTCTCTCGGTTATTCTCTTCTGATGTTGGAGTTTTTCTCTGACAGCTTTTAGATCCTGCTTGAAAGTTAGAGAGAGAGAGAGAAAGGGAAAGAGAGAGAGAAATGGAGAGAGAGAGAGAAAGAGAGAGAGAAAAAAGAGAAAGAGAGAAGGAGAAAGAGAGGGAGAGAGAGAGAGAGTGATGAGATGAGATGAACGGCTGATAGGTAAACAGAAAAATGGAAGTATCAGAGCTAAAATGTGGGTAAGAAAAAATGGGAACAAATAAATATGAATGAGGGTGTGTATATGCGTGTGCATGGTTGTATGTATGTGTATTTGAATGTGTGTGTTTGTGAGAGAGAGAGGGGAAGGAGAGAGAGAAGGAGAGACAGACAGACAGGCAGGCTGATAGACTGACAGACAGACAGTCAAACAGAGACAGGCAAACAAGCAGACAGAGGGGAAAAGAGAGAGTGACTGTAGAGACAGAGAAACAGACCAACAGACAGACAAAGAAATAAACAGACAGACAAATAGAGCGATGGAGAATCAGTCAGAAACCTGGTTTCACGGTTGACTGAATTGAGTACGCGTAGGTGGACAAAGTAATTAGAGAACCGAAGATTTTGGAATGTGTATGAGTTCTGGGTGGTGTAAATGGGTGGATGCAAATATATTAGAATTTGTTATAGGGAGACAATTTCCGACAGAAATCTGAATAACGGTGATCATGATTCGAAATTGGGAAACAATCATTACGATTACATTGACTCCAGTGTTTCACCGGTACTTCATTTATCGACCCCGGAAAGATGAAAGGCAAAGTCGACCTCGGCGGAATTTGAACTCAGAACGTAGCGGCAGACGAAATACCACTAAGCATTTCGCCCTGCGTGCTAACGATTGAGCCAACTCGCCGCCTTAATAATAATAATAATAATAATAATAATAATAATAATAATAATAATAATAATACTTTCTGCTATAGGCACAAGGCCTAAAATTTGGGGGAGGGGTGTAAGTCGATTACATCGAACCCAGTGCTCAACTGGTACTTATTTTATCGATCCTCGAAAGGATGAAAGATAAAGTCGGCCACCGCGGAATTTGAACATAGCAACAGGCGAAATACCGCTCAGCATTTCGTCCAACGTGCTAATGATTCTACCAGCTCGCCGCTTTTACAACAACAGTAATAATGCCATCAACGAAAAACTACCACAGCAAGTTTAACACCCATTGCAATCATTAGAACGAAAGTCAGTAAAGTTGACTACCAGTGCTATTTGAACTCAGAATGTAATGGACCTAACAAAATATCGAAGCTGATTTGCTCTGTATTTTACCAATTCTGATAAGCACAGCAATTTTTCACAGTAATATTGCTGCATATTCTCGAAGAATCGTTTGCGGTATTTCGTCTGTCATACGTTTCAATTTCAAATTCTGCCGAAGCCAAGATTGACTTCCATCCTTTTGTGGTTAATAAATTAAGAGCCATTTGTACACTAGGATCGATGTAATCGACTAATCCCCTCCTTCAAATTCCAGGCCTTGTGCCTATCGTAGCAAACAATATTACAGTATATTCTAAGGCGACGCGTTAATAGAATCGTTAGCACGCCGGACAGAAAGCTTAGCAACATATCGTCAGAATTTACGTTCTGAGTTCAAATTCCACCTAGTCGACTTTCGGTGTCAATGTCTGCATTAATGGAAAATGCAAAAGATCCTCCAAAATAATGCATAATTTAAGCTACGACATCAAACATGTAAGTAATTTATTTATCGTTAAATATAATAATATAAATTATTCACAAGTTTTTAAGTTACGAAACAATTTGTCGTGTTATTAGAATTTTGCTATTGTTAAAAAAAATTTCCTGAAACTATTTCTCTGTCATTTATGACTTTATATACTCCTTATCCTTTTCTCTTGTATCATATTATATATTCTATATGCTTTGTACAATGATACATTAAGGAGCTTTTTTTTTTACGAGTACTACCGGATTACTTGAATCTATATATTGTGACGTAAACTAGAAGCATGCGTTTGTGCGACAGAAGTGTCACACTTTAATTGTTATAAAGCCTACAAATGAGCATCAGGCGAAAAGTAAGCGAAATGCTCAGAGACTTCAAATACCACAGTTTGCAAGGGAGGATGTTATTTTCCTATATTGATTTAACATTCACACACAGACATCCCCACACACAAACACGCATATATTTGCTTATGTATGTTTATGTATGTATATATGTGTGTGTACATAGTATGCGTAAACGTATATACGAATATAGAAATGTGTGTGTGTTTGTATACAGTCTTGCAGGTAAACTGAGACAATTTTTACGATGCATAAAACTGGTTATAAATACTAAAATAATGGTAGTAGGCATATATAATTTTAATGTAATATTTATTACAGTAAAAACATTTATCATTCAATATGGCTGCCCTTTTGGGCAACTACTGCATCCACATTAGAACGAAATATTTTTGCTACTGCCACAGCTCCGCCCCTTTTGACTTTGTGTGACCCAGGCACGATGCAGTTCCTCAAATTGTTGACACTCGAGTGTGGTGAAGCATTAGTCTTTGCTTGAGGTACACCCCATAAAAAGTAACAGAGAAGGTTGAGATCTAGGATCACAAAAAATAGCACCTTCTCAGCAAGGAAGGCCTGTGCTGTTTTTGGCTAATGACATGGTGCAGAATCCCAGATAAGCACCGCATTGTCAAGCCCAAACTTCTGCTCCATCCAAGGTAACAGAGAGCTCTTCAAGATGTCAAGATATTCCTTTGTGCCGGTCTTCAAGCTAAACTCATTGAAGTGTGGATCCATGACACTTCCATCACTCACTACGGCTCCAGAAGCACGATTCTTAGTCTCAAACACAGTGGGTGTATGCAATCACTCGAGAATTTCTGCGTTTCACCTCATCGTCCACAGTGAATTTCTTCTCGTCCATAAACACGTGAATTTTTCTTGCACCTTGATGCTGAGAAATGACAGAAACTTTGGGCATTTCAAGTCTTCGATTGCTTTTGGCTTTGGCTGTTAGGCGGTGACGGCATAATCAAACATAGCTAGTTATGCCAAGGTTCCTGTTTACAGCTTTGGACAAAATAGAAAGGGATACATTGTATTTCGTTGCAAGAGCTGTGGATGGTCTGGCTTCAATCAAGCGTTTGAGGCCAGCGAAAAATTTGGATTGCACTTGGAATCAATTAGTGTCTTGTGTTAATTTCTATCAACCTTTCTCTCTCTTTAAATTGTTTATACACGCGATAAACTGATACTTTTGGAGGTTTTGTCAACTTATTGACAGTGTGCCCTGTGTGCGCCAAAACAACGATGGAGGAACGTTCTATTGTTCCATGACTTTCTGTTGTCGAATCAGTTCGCTATTTACCTGAAAAATATAGAGAAAGATTAGATTTTGAAGCAAACAAGATTTGTCAAAAAATGCAATATTAAACCCACTAATTCAACTGCTTAAAATTGGTCTCAATTTATCTGCAAGACCCTGTATAAATATATACATATCTATTTAGAGATATTGATTATATGTAAATAGATAGATAGATAGATAGATAGGTAGGTAGATAGATAGATAGATAGATAGATAGATAGATAGATAGATAGATAGATAGATAGATAGACCTATGTGTGTGATATGCTTCGTAACTGTTATATAAGCAGACGCATCCTATAGAGAAACAACAAAAGAAAGGAAGAACCAGTATTCGGTATGCATAACAAACCAAAAAAAAAAAAAAACAATCAGAGCAATCGAAATACTGACCAAAAAGATATTTAAATCAACTAAACAACTTCTCTAGTCAGCCAGCAGTCGAGTACCTACGTAGTTTTGTTACTTTAAGGCAGGACCACTAATTCAATGTTGTGAAACAGAATTATAAAATATGACGTAATGCTATCTGTGTTTATACAAACATAAGTGTTTGTACCCGGAATACCAGTCACAATACTATAAATCGTAAACACGGTGACAGAAGACGGATAAACAAAACAATACGTAAGTAAGCAATTACTAATATATTGACTTTTATAAATTAAATTTGACAGTTTGCATAAAAAGAAAAGGAAACACAATATCCCATCCAAAATATGGGTTATCCCATAAATAATGCGGTTCTTTTATATTTAGATTTTTGAAAATTAAGATAAACAAAGTTCTTTTTAATGTAAAATATACTCTCCTTCATTTTCTACAATGCTCTTCCATCTATCTGGTAGACTTGCAAGGTCACTCTTCCAAAATTCACTTATCTGCGACGGAAAATACTCTTCCACTACTGTTCTGACCTCGTCAACAGAATTCATATTGTTTCCATCGAAATGGTTTTGAAGACTGCAGAATAAATGATAATCAGATGGGACAATGTCCGGCTTATGGTGGGTGGGGCACCGTCTCCCATTAAAACTGCTCCAGCCTTTGGACTGTCATCCTCGTTATATGTGGCCCAGCATTATCCTGATGGAAGAATACCTTTTGTCTTGAAACCAAAGATGGTCGTTTTTCTTGCAGCGCTGACTTGAATGAAGGGTTGAATGACCAAACCCAAGCTCTTCTGCTAGTTCCAGAACAATTACGATGGGATTTTGTTCCACCAGGGTGGCAAGACATCCTCGTCGAGCTCTATAAATCTTCCAAGACGAGGCTCGTCTTCCAGGCTGTAGTTTCCGGCTCGGAATTTCTGGAACCACCGTTGACACTGGCTTATGTTTATTGTCCCATCCCATACTGCATTAATATTCCTCGCACTTTCCATTGTGTTATTGCCTTTCTTGAACTCACAAAGCAAAATATGCCGAATATGCTCCTTTGTCACTTCCATTACAGCTTTGAAAAAATAACTGTTAAAATCGAACTGCATTCTTCAAAACTTGCACTAAGAATAAGGACACGGTAAAATTACTACCTGCTTTTATAGCAAGTTGATGCAGGTTGTTTATCCCGACCACGTCCGACTTTTATTTCATGCAACTGAAAAAACTTAATTATTTATGGGACGACCCAATAGAAGTATGTCTTTAAAAAGTCTAAAAATATCAACTAGATTATGGCTGGAAGATAACAGGTCACTCAGCTTCCAACACGGCTCTGGAACCCGGTGCATGCATTTCGCACACTGTCCCAAGGGAGAACTTCGAACACCTCGATCTTCGCCAACAGGTTGGCCTTGGTGTTGCAGGAAGAACGGTTGCTGTCTTTGTCAACCACGCCCAGTCCACAGTAATTCATTGCATTACAGTCGAGAGGACTCTGTCCAGAAATTCTCCAACAACTACTTATGGCTGTTTCTGGAAATCTAGCAAGGAGCCGAATTCTGCAGTCGCACATATGGCCATCCAGTAGCAACCCCTTCTAGCCAGGGACTGACCGCAGTCTCCAGCAGCTTCACATAGTTGTCTGGAGAGAGTCTAAGATCCTGTCCAAGGATGTGTGTCAGCATGTGGTTTTCATGTCCATTTTTTTGTCTTATGGCCTTTATAGTGGTGGCAGAAGATTCAGCAGCATCCATGAGGTCGGCATTGTGATACCCGGCCTGAATCATCATCATCCATTTAACTCTTTCTAAAAATTCAGATGGCTTCTAAGGTGGTGGACTGGCAGAACCGTTAGCATACCGTGCAAAATTCTTATTGAGTTTGATTTCTGCCGAAGTCGACTTTGCCTTTAATCCTTTCTAGATCGATAAAATAAGTATCAGATTAGCACCGGGATTTATCTAATGTGTGTATGTATGTATGCATGCTTGTATATATGCATGTATGTATGCATGGGTGCATGTACGTATGTGTGTGTGTATGTATGTATGTGTGTATGTATGTATGTATGTATGTATGTATGTATGTATGTATGTATGTATGTACGTACGTACGTATGTATGTACGTACGTACGTATGTATGTACGTACGTACGTATGTATGTACGCAAGTATGTACTTCTACTTGTGTGTGTATTTATGTATGAATTCACATCTTATCTCTTATGTATCTTGTATGTTTTACCTTTTACTTGTTTCACATATTAGACTGTGGCATGGCCATGTTGGGACACTGCCTTGAAGAATTTTTAGTTGAATGAATCAGCACCAGTACTTATTTATTTCTTAAGCCTGGTACTTCTTCGATTGCACCCCTTTTGCCGAACCGCTATGTTGTAGACATATAAACACAACATCGGTTGTCAAGCAGTAATGGGGGAGAAACACATACACACACATACACACACGTACACACACGTCGAACTTCTTTCAGTTTCCGTCTATCAGATCCTCTCACAAAGCTTGAGACAAAAGTAGAAGACACTTGCCGAAGTTGCTGCACAGAGGGACTGATCCCTATACGATGTGGTTGGGAAGCAAGTTTCTTACCACACAGCCAATCCTGCGTCCGTGAAACGGAAATGCCTGCCCGGCAGGGAATCGACTTCTGCCCTCCCACATACAGGCGGGGATACTTACCACAATACAACCTAGGAGTAGGCATAACTTGTGTATATTTCTTTGGTGTTTCGAGCATCGTTGAGCATACCGAAAATGGGTTGGTGCTTTTCGAACAACGTTCATGCTGATGTTCTGATCTTTGTTCAAGACCGAGATATAGACACTCCTTTTTCACTTCCTTTATCCTACATAAAGTGAACCTACCATTGGCTCATCCGTTTCAAACCTCCACGAACGACCTTTTTTTCACATATTGAAATATACGAATAAATTTCTAATAAACAAATAAATTTGTTTATTTAATCAGGCTTTTTACCTTATTCACTAACTCCAACACCTTTGCTACAACAAATAATACTACAATATTTTAATCACACAAGTGGATGAAAGTGAAAGTAGAGAGAAGAAAATTACATGAAGAGCGAGAAAGCAGCAAAGGAAAGTGAAAAGCGTAGAGGGAAAAGAAAGAGGGCGAGTAAAGAAATGAATGACTGAGCAGACGATAATTTTGATAACGCGCCAAAACAATGAAAAAGTAAAGAAGAAAACAAAAACACGAAAATATTGCAAACCGATCACCATTTTTCACCCAAATCTTTACTGAATGCGGTCAAAATGTATTGTCCATGGAAGAAATGGTTGGTTCCACTGGATGATTTCATAACAGGAAGAAAAGATGGGAGAGAAGGAGAGGAAATAAGAGAAGAAGCGTGTAGTTATTGAGTGGAGTTTGATTTTGAGGGGGCGGGTTGGTGGTTAGAAGTGCTAGACATCATTCTGAAAGAATATAATTATGTAGAATATAGTCTGATGGCTGCCATAACTCACCCGCCCTTTCTCTTCGCCAAGTTCTTCTCGCCCCTCACCCTCTCTTCCTTCTCCTTCTCTTTCTCCTCCTCATCCTCCACCACATCGTTCTTCTTTTATTTTTTCTTCTTCGTCTTCTGTTTGGTCTGTCTTTTACTTTTTTTGTCTATTTTATACCGCAATCAACCCCATTTCCCTCACCATTCTCACGCTTTTGTCTTCGAGTTATATTAATCTTCGTCTTTCATTCAATTATATTCTTCCTTTCAATATACACATATACGCACACAAAAGCACATACGCACACACATATACATACACATGCATACCACACACTCACGCACATACATTGTATTATATATATATATATATATAATATATATATATATATACATACATAATAATACAGACATACTACATACATACATACATACACACACACACACACTCATAAAATAAATGTGTAAGTGTATGTTTGTATGCATGTATATTCATATATCATATATATATATATATATATAATATATATATACAACAACATATATATATATATATATATGAATGCATGTATGTATACATAGATGCATACATGCATGTAAACATACATATACATACATACATGTGTATGTGTGTGTGTGTGTCTATATATATGCATCAGCACCTACAAGGTATGTTTGTTTTGTTTTACTTTTGATATTCTTGTTTGTTGTTTGTTTCCTTCACAAGATTACACCACGGTTGCTTTCCGAAAGTGAATGAGTTCAGTCGCGCATCACAACGATGGCAAAATGAACTGACCAGAGAAATAAAGCACGAAATATTAAGAAAAAAAGCGACAAGCATTTTGCTTCCGGTTTGCATTGTGCAGTAATAGTTTTCTATTATTCTCCATGCCATAAAGGAATCATTGCCACCACCGTCGTTGGTGTTGTGGTCGTCGTCGTCGTCGTTGTCTCGCTGTCCTTGTCACCATCATCATCATCATCATCGGCGTGTTCATCGTGATTGTCACCATGGTCATCGTGATTGTTGCGATCGTGTTCGTCGTCGTCGTCATCATCATGATCATCATCATGATCATCGTCGTCATCGTCGTCTGTATTATGATCAACATCATCATCATCGATGTCGTCATCGTCATCATCATCGTCATCATCATTACCATCATCACCATCATCACCATCATCATCATCATCATCATCATCATCATCATCATCATCATCATCATCATCATCATCATCATCATCATCATCATCGTCGTCGTCATCGTCGTCTGTATTATGATCAACATCATCATCATCGATGTTGTCGTCGTCGTTGTCTCGCTGTCATTGCCACCATCATCATCATCATCGGCGTGTTCATCGTGATTGTTGCGATCGTGTTCGTCGTCGTCGTCATCATCATCATCATCGTCATCATCATTGTCGTCATCGTCGTCTGTATTATGATCAACATCATCATCATCGATGTCATCATTGTCGTCGTTATCATCATCATCATCGTCATCGTCGTCGTCATCATCATCATCATCATCATCATTATTAACATCAGCACCGTCGTCGTCATCGTTGTTGCCATCCCTCCTTATTATCAAAATATCAACCTCTTCATCATTTACATCAGTATCAGCATGATCATCCCTATAATGTGTGAAGGTGTGAATATATGCATGTAGTATATATATATTTATATATATATATATATGCAGTGCATACCACTTTATTGTAGGAATAAAAGTACATGGTTCACGATACAAATAATATTTCTAGTGAAGAATTCGCTAACCACTACATATTCTTTATTTTCTCCCCTTGTTTCTTTCTGTGGAAGAGCATATACTCGAAACGTTAAAGACTTCTTCACTTCCCGAGCGTTAAACTAATACATCTGTTTGTTGTCTACACCACCTGTCTTCGTCTTTTGTGTTTTTTTATGTGAATTCTCCCCCTATATATATATGTGTGTGTATGTGTGTGTGTCATATATACACGCATATATCTATATCTATCTATCTGTTTGTTTGTCTGTCTCTCTGGAGCTCCAGCATGACCACAGCTTTAAAATTGAAACACTTAAAAGAAAAAAGTATGTATATATATATATATTTAAAAAAGGAGATGTGGAACACGAGTTGTGATATATAAAAAAGGAAATGAAGAAAATGCTGACAAAATAATTTAAGTAATTTAATTAGGTGAAAGTTCTTTTTACCGGTTGCGCATTTGTTATGCTTATCAAAAGATGTTTTTTTAAGAGAGATAGAGAGAGTTCCTTTCTGATAGGTTTTTTCCTCTTATCAGATGATTTTTTCCTCTTATATATATATACAGTGTACATTTAAACACATATATATACAGTGTACATTTAAACACATAAGAGGTATCCGTCATAGGATTCCTGGCACGCTACGACGGACACCTCTTGCATTTTTAAACGTACACTGTATTTAAATGAATAATATATAGTTTATTGACTAATTTTTCTACACGCTAGTCCACTGGTAGTAAATATTTTTAAAATCTTTATTACCCTGATGTTATTAATTATATATATATATATGTTGTGTGTGTGTGTGTGTTGTGATCACCGTGATCACCGGGACCGACCAGGCTATCAGATGTTGCTACACATCGCTGGTCACAATGTGCTTCGCATTGTTTTAGCCTTCAAATGACGCCACCCCGCTGGCTAAGCGAGCAGGCCAACAGAAGAAAGAGTGAGAGAAAGTTGTGGCGAAAGAGTACAGCAGGGATCGCCCCCCCCCACTGCCGGAGACTCGTGGAGCTTTAGGTGTTTTCGCTCAATAAACACTCACAATGCCCGGTCTGGGAATCGAAACCGCGATCCTACAACTGCGAGTCCGCTGCCCTAACCACTGGGCCATTGCGCCTCCACACACACACACACACACATATATATATATATGTGTGTGTGTGTATGTGTGTGTGTGTGTGTGTGTGTGTATGTGTATGTATATATGTATATATATATATATATAATTATATATGTATACATACAGATATATATATATATATATATATATATATATACATGCACACTTACACGTACACACACATTAAATGGAGATGTAGAAAGCAGTGCTGAATGACAGCAGTGCTGAATGACATTGAACCAGGAAAAAATTTTCTCTGCAGAAATTTTAAGGCAAAAATTCTGGTCCTACACAATATATGCAGAAACCTATCATTGCAGTATGGATGACATCTCGGGATCGCAGGACGCGTGCGTTTCTATGCTATTTCGTTTCAGCATCTACGAATACCGAACTTATTGAAGCCCTTTAAGATCGGCTCTTCTTATAACCTTGTTCTTTGTTTCAGTCATTAGACTGCGGCCATACTGAAGCATCGACTTAAAGGGTTTTAATCGCAGAAACCAACCACAGGACTTGTAATACAGTTTTGTAATACAGTTCTGTACGCCCACGAGCATATGGCAGAGTGGGTAAGAGCGCGGGCCACTAAGCCCAAGATTCCGAGTTCGATTCCAGGCCGTAACCTGAATAATAATAATAATAATAATAATATAATGATAATAACAAAAACAACAACAAAAACAACATCAAAAAATACCTTAGGAATGAGAAACCAGGTTCTAAATTTCCCCAAGACACCTGATGAAGGCTGGAGGGTATATCAGCCGAAATGGTTGTGTTAATAACAAACAAGATGAGGACACACATCCTTCAAATGTAAATAATGCAAATAATGTTATTCTTTATACTTATTCTATCGGTGTCCATCGCCGAACCGCTAAGTTACAGGGACGTAAACACACCAACATCTGTTGTCAAGTGATGGTGTGGGCCAAATACAGACACAAACACGCACGTAGATAATATACTTATGTACATATATATATTGTTACGGAATCACCCGTCGTCGCCCGTCCCGAACGGCTCACACAAGTTCCGCCACGGAACCCAAAGAGGCGGAGAGAGGAGATACAGATAGATACTGCCACAACCTCAACACAGAGATACAGAGGCACAACCCGAGATACAACCCAAAGAGGCAAGGCAACAACTGGCAACACTGGCTTATATTCAAACAACAGTTTATACGACATTACAATTGTTACAACAACATCAAATACATCAAAGCATGCACGTGACTACTCAATACATAATACAACAGCATTTCAAGAGTACAACTCAAAGCATAATACAACATCATGTAACAATTCAAGAGTACACGTCCCAAGACAACAGTTCTTTAAAGTCTCTTTTTCTACACATCACAGATAGCGTCACATCGACAGTCCTTCTTTTTCTCTCTTCTTTTCTTTTACATCGTGACACGTATCAATACACAATCAATACAATTAAATACCTTAGTTCCCAATAGAATCGCCAGTGTCCCATTCTGCACTCATCTCTGAATACTGCCAAATCCTCTGAATACTCTGCTAATTCCCCTCTGTGCATATTCCAATCGCTTGCTCCTTAAATCCAAGGTTCCGTCTGTCTTCTTCGAGGACCGGCCAGCGACTCCAAGATCCGTCTGTGCTCCTCGACGACCGCTCAACGACTGCCAAGACCTCACTTCGTCTCTGTCCTCGCTTCCACTCCCTCATCTCCCTCTGTACCGCTCACACCCTCTCTAACTGCCCTGGTCCTTATACTCTATCTATATCCTCAATCTGTCCCTTACTGCTTATAGCCTTTCTATCTGCTCTCTGATCTTACTGCCTATCTCTATCACCTGCTGCCTATTACCCTCTCTTGACAGCTCTACCATACTCTCTGCCTGTCCCTCTCTGCCCCCTCATCCTCTCTCACGACATATTCAAGGGGTGTCCAGAGCGACCCCTAATTCACCTGCACAAGGTCACAGGTCATTCCAAAACCCATTAGTCCTCCATTAAACAAAAGACTGTCACTTTTCTACTAGACATGCCGGAACCATAATTCCAATGTGGGTCACCGGGAAATGCACCAGCTAAACCGTAACAATATATATATATATATATATATATATATATATATTCTTGTTTCAGTAATTTGACTTCAACCATGCTGGAGCACTGCCTTTTAGTCGACGAAATCGCTTCCAGGGCTTATTCTTTGTAAGCCCAGAACTTATTCTATCGGTCTATTTTTCCGAACTGCTTCGATGAGCTTCTTTCAGTCCCTGTCTACCAAATTCATCCCATAAGGCTTTGGTCAGCCCGAGGCTATAGTAGAAGACACTTGCCCAAGGTACTACGCAGTGGAACTGGAACCGGAATCATGAAGTTAAGAAGGAAGCTTCTTACCACACAGCCACGCCCAAGAAAAGGAAACTTACATTGGTTGCGGTACAGAAAATTCTGACAAACTACATTTAATTAACGAGAAGCACATAAAAAAGCGTTGAGTGAAATATATCTGTCTACAATTATATTTAACATGTTTGTGTACACTTCGACTTGGGAAGACATCTCGCCTCGTTACACAGTCACAGGAGAGAAAAGTCTGGTAGGAAATGTGGGTGAAAACCCATCTGAGGACATTGAGCAAAATCACCGGATCATAAGACACTTGCATTTCTGCGTGGTTACGCTTCATAAATTACGAATGCAGAATCATGGTTTATTTCTATGTTTTTGACAAAAGTAACAAGTTAGTCCCCTTGGACATTACTGTCTCGAGTGTTAGTGCTCATACAGTCGGTTACTCAGACTCTATGGCGTATGTGTGACTGAGATCACCGTACTCCACTTGAATGGGGAACTAGTCCATCACAAAGTTACTTATTTACAGCTGATTGAAATGGAGCAATGTAAAATGAAATGTATTCCTCGAGAACACAACGCACCATCCGCTATGGGTAATGAAACAAATGATTATGGGATCGGCTCTTATCGGAATTATAACATAACCATTCGATGAAATATAAAACAATAATTACTAAATTGATGTAAACACTTGGATCGACCGGAATTCCGTGAAAGCTTGCACTAAAAAGCGTCTGAAAACGGGTGTTAATTTCAGGAGAATTCATTAATTACTAAGCACCTTATTCTAAATACCAGTTCTGTCCGATGAGGAGTTTTTAACTCGAAATATTATTAAATGTAGACATGGTTTTCATGTAATTGATATCTTCATATATTGTAATTGATATATTTTAATTATTAAAATTTAAATATATATTACGGTCTCATACTTTTCTCATTAAATTACACGCACACACACATACGCATGCGAGTATATACACACACATGTATGTAGGTATGTATATATATACATACATACATACGTATGTGTGCGTGTGTGTGTATACGTAGACTCAGGCAAACACAAACGCGCTCACAAACATACAGATACAATCACACATACACGTGTTTATCTAGAAATGAATATATGTGAGTGCATGAATTAATAGGGACACACAGACAGACAGACAGACAGACAGGCAGGCAGACAAACAAATACGCAGATACACTGATGAGTGGGTACAGAAAGAGAATGAAATTGAAGACCTTCAGTTAGAGGAAAGCGAGAAAATAATTATTTCATCTACATGTATGTGTTTGTATACATGTGCGCGTCGGCATATTCACACACACACACACCACACACACACACACACACACACACACACACACACACATGCTTGAATGTTTATGTGCATGCACATATGTTGTTTGTATGCATATGTGTATATGTGTGTCTATACATATATATACATATATATATATATATATATATATATATATATACAGTATATAAGCGTGCACTGACTGCGATATAGAAGAAAGGAAAGAGAGGACGAGAACGTGTGTGTGTGTGTGTGTATGTTTGTGTGTGTGTGTGAGCGTGTGTGTGTGTGTGTGCTTCATGCATGTATGAGTAACAGGTAAGAAAAACAAGTTATAAATCAGAGTTTCAACAGAATTTTTGTTTAAATATTCATTAGCAGCAAAGCTAATACATTGATTACGAAACCCTTGGTAAAAACAAAACGAAACAAAACAAAAAAAAAACAAAGTACCACACACGAACACACATAGAGACATACACACGTACGTACGTACGTAGAAACATACATACATAAACAAGAATATACGCCGAGAGACGCACATATGCACACATACACATACACAACGTTGAAATATAGGTATACACGCAACTAGACATACGCCTTTAAAAAGTCGTTATACACACGTACAACAACAAGAAAATATCATGAACACATGCAATAGTTGAATCAGAAATGTAACCTAAAACCAAAGTACACACACATACACACACACACACACACACACACACACACATACACACGTTTATGCACACGAACGCACACAGATTTACACACACATGTATATGCATATCAGGCACTCGACACTCTACACACACACACAAAGGCAAGCACACACACTCACACACACACACACACACACACACACGTATATACACTGATATACACATTTATACATGAGTGTGTGTGTGTATATATAGAGAAAATGGGAGACCAACGGAGAAGGAAAGAGAAAGACATGCACACAAACTTTATATATACATACACACAAATATTATATATACATACACATACACATACGTTATATATACATAAAGGTATACATATGCACACATGCATACACACACACATACACACACACATATATATATATATATATACATACATTCCAATATACATGCATACACCTAACGATATAAGCACACACATACACGCACTCATATGCCTATACATACACTCAGAAAGCACACATGCATCAGTACATGCACTTTCGTACACCTACAAACACCCACATGCACGGACACTCGCCCAAACACACTCACTCACACACACACACACACACACACACACACATTGCCTTGTTTGGCAAATGTGTGTGTTGAGGTGAGAGAGAGAGAATCTGCCAGTTTAAACAAACAGAAAAACTTTAAAGAAACAATAGCAACCGCACCAACCACAGCACATCCCCCCCCAGTACTACTACTACTACTACTACTACTACTACTACTACTACTACTACTACTACTACTACTACAAACAACGAAACAACAGCGTTCTGTTTTTTTAAGGTAGCAGATTGTTGTCTTGTTCTTGTAATTCTCTTTGTTTATTGTTGCTTTTACGCTGTTGCTGCTGCTGCTGCTGTTGCGGTTTCTTCTTCTTCTGTTGTTGTTGTTGTTGTTGTTGTCGTGATTGTCGTTGTTGTTGTTGTTGTTGTTGTTGTTGTTGTTCAGATGTGAATCATCCATTAATGTAAATGAGGGTGAGTTGCTATCGGATACGCTTGTGGGTGAATATGTGAGTATGTGTGTGAGTGTGTGTGTGTTGTAGAGAGAGAGAGAGAGGAGAGAGAGAGGGGGGTGATACATACATACATATATACATACATGCATACATACATACATACATACATACATACATACATACATACATACACACATATACATATGCGAATATATATATGTGTATATATATAATGTGTTCATTTGCCCAGTAAGAAACTTTTTTGAGAACGTTAGTCATTACGAAAATGTTTTCTAGTTTCACCTTTGCCAGTAGAGGGAGCACCGTTTGCTCTCTCTTTCTCTCTCTCTCTCTCTGAGACACAAACACACACTTTCATTCTCTCTCTTTCTTACAAATGTGTGTGTATGTGTCTGTATGTATATGCATACACACACACACACATATATGTATAGGTAGATAGATAAATAGATAATGTGTGTGCGTATGTATTTGTATTTAAATATGTGCAAAGAAAAAGAGAGAAATATAAGAGAGAGAGAGAGAGAAGAGAGAGAGAGAACTATCACTTCTTTAATTGTTCAAATAGGGAGCAGTCGATTGTCTGAATTAGGGAATGGTAGCACTTAATATACAGTTCCCATATGGTGTTGGTAATATATACACTTAAGGCGGCGAGCTGGCAGAAACGTTAGCGCGCCGGACGAAATGCTGAGCGGTATTTCGTCTGCCGCTACGTTCTGAGTTCAAATTCCGCCGAGGTCGACTTTGCCTTTCATCCTTTCGGGGTCGATAAATTAAGTACCAGTTACGCACTGGGGTAGATGTAATCGACTTAATACCTATGTCTGTCCTTCTTTGTCCCCTCTATGTTTAGCCCCTTGTGGGTAATAAAGAAATAGGTAATATATACACTTAACATGATAAACCGAAACGAAATTAAAGAAAATATTAAAAATACCATATAACAAATTATCCATCCATCTATCTATCCATCTTCCCCGCCCACTATTCTTAGGGGTGTCTTGGAAATAGAATTCTCAAACACTTCCTTGTGAGGGTCTTATGAGAAGCAACAATCATTAGACTTTCTGGCTAGATTCCCAGTTATGACCAGCTGAGATGATGGACATTAATCAACCATCTTGTTCTCGCTGTAACCCTAGGTCTCCTGTCGGTCGGCTCTGCTTGATGTACCCATCTCCGATTCTTTTTTCTTGTATTCAAACCACATGACATTAGTACAGAGCAAGCGATTAGAACGTGCGTAGTTTGCCGATCAGAGAGTCTGTCCAGGTAGAGCTGATACTTCTCCGTAATGAGAGATCACGGCTCTGGTTCCATGTAACTGTATAAAACTGAATTATATATTTTAGAATGTCATTTAATATTACAATGTAGAAATTAGAAGTTAATGCTGTATATTTATAATTTTATTTATCTGTTGTAGATGACAGATGAGCTTCATGTTATGGACTTGGGCGTTGAGTTAGAACTGATAACTTGTTATTATTACGTTGTGAGATTGTAGAGCTATGATGCTCTGCTGTTTTGCACTTTGATCATCATTGCAATTTTAGACGTTTCAAGAAGGCCTCGCTCAACAAGTAGTTTATCAATGTCAACTCTACTGCAGTGTCCACAGCTTGAAGAACGAGTTGAGTTTTAGATGTGTTATCTTTACAATCAATAGAAAAAAGTTGGTGACTACGGGGTGAGAAAAAGCGTTCTCCAAAATTATCTGTATTTTCACTTTATCAGCTGTTTGATGACATGGTCCTGGTTTCTAAGGACTGTATAAAAGCAAATAAACTTTAAAGGTATGCATATTCAACTATGGTCTTGTTAATGGTGCATTTTGTCTCTTAAAACGTGCAGACATGCTGGTTTTCTAATTAATAATAACTGCAAAAATGTCCAAACCTCCTGCGTTCAAAGCCGAAAAATGAATGATGTAGCGGCATTATCCTCAAAACACACCCAATACAAACTAGTTTTAGCGCAATAAAATAATTAAGTAAATACATGCATCTTTAATATATTTACTCATTTACTCATTTACTCATTTACTCATTTACTTGTTTCAGTCATTTGACTGCGGCCATGCTGGAGCACCGCCTTTAATCGAGCAACTCGACCCCGGGACTTATTCTTTTTGTAAGCCCAGTACTTATTCTATCGTTCTCTTTTGCCGAACCGCTAAGTAACGGGGACATAAACACACCAGCATCGGTTGTCAAGCAATACTAGGGGGACAAACACATACACAAACACACACGCATATATATATATACATATATACAACGGGCTATAGTAGAAGACACTTGCCCAAGGTGCCACGCAGTGGGACTGAACCCGGAACCATGTGGTTGGTAAACAAGCTACTTACCACACAGCCACTCCTGCGCTTGATAATTTTATTTATTTGCTTTTAGACCGACGAAAAGATGTGAATTTTATTTCACTCAGAAAGGAGATAAGTTTTGCTACACTGGTGAAGAGCTACATTTCAAAATTTTAAAACTGTTGTGCAGATTGCTTCCGTGTTTCATCATAGATCACGGGCTTCCTAAACCATAATCAAAGCAAAAGAAATCCTGATTTCTGCTTTACGGAGAAACACTCTAACTACTGCGTTTGAAAACAAACACAAATATAACTGTTCTATTTGTTGTCGCTCATAATCCCAGGAATCACAACATACTACATTCAGCCAACGATACCTCTCAATTTTATATCAGTCAACAAATCTCCGACAAATAATTTTTAAAATCACAAATCATCAACAGTCGAAGACAACCGCCAAGTCTCAAGAGAACCCTAACTAAAGCGAAATTCACCTTGGAGAAAGAAAGAATCCAGGTAACAAAATGTGGAGTACTTGAAGAAGAAACAACTAAAAGATTCAAGAATGAGAAGGAATTGAATGTGAATGCAAACATGAAATGCAAAATAAAATGTCTGATCTACTACACCACACCACATGCTCACAATGCAATGAGAATTACATTGGAGAAACAGGAACAAAACTAACCAGTCATGTAACGTGACTTAACAACAAATTAAAGATTCATCTCTTAGAAATGTTAAAACGTGTAGACATAGTGATTTTCAAATTGGTACTAACTGTAAAAATGTCCAAACCTCCTGCTTTCAAAGCCGAAAAACGAAGGATGTGGCGATTATCCAAAATATAAGGTTGTCCAAAAGTTCGTAGAAAGTCTTGAAAATAATGTCTTTATTTGAGGAATAATTTTTTTGTGTTTTTTAGTACTTGGCGAGTAAAAATTCAATTTCGAAATGTTACGACTTTTGGGACACCCATATAAACTAGATTCATTTCTTAGAAATGTTTCATATATAAACATTTGTGCAAATGGAAATCCATATTCTCTTTTTACAAAATAAAGGCTAAAATAGTCAACACCACCACTAATTTAACTGACTCTATGCGCATTAGACTGAAAACGAGTGTTAAAAAAGTTGAACTACGAAAGCGCTTACACACAAAATACACACTAGATACAAAATACACTCTATACGCAAATTTCTTCCACGAAAGTTAGTGACATCTCTCTTTTACTCTTTTTTTACTCTTTTACTCGTTTCAATCATTTGACTGTGGCCATGCTGGAGCACCGCCTTTTAATCGAGCAAATCGACCCCGGGACTTATTCTTTTGTAAGCCCAGTACTTATACTTTCGGTCTCTTTTGCCGAACCGCTAAGTGACGGGGACGTAAACACACCAGCATCGGTTGTCAAGCAATGTTAGGGAGACAAGCACAGACACACACATACATATATATATATATATATATATATACGACGGGCTTCTTTCAGTTTCCGTCTATCAAATCCACTCACTATTGAATCACTTTTAAAAAATCTTCGATTATTGCGACTGTATCAAGTAATTTTTACAAAAGCATGTATATGCATAAATATATATATGAATATGTGTGTGTGTGTTTGTGTGTTTGTAATAACTAATCCTCTTAGTTCCTTCTTTATAGATAAAATTTGAAAAAAAATTTGATGAACAAATAATTGCATTAGAAATGCTTCCAGAAGTACTGGAAAAGACTATTAGAGGTACAATAGTTTGCAGGTGTGTGTCGGTCAAAACCCGTTGCTTTGAACTGCCCACACAAGTCCAAGTAAAAAGGCGCTTGCGATGAATATGGATATGGATAGACGTACACTTAACACCAAGCTCCGACCCTTCCTGAAGGAAGCACGCAGTGAAGTATTCATTATTCTCTTGTACGTCTAGGGAATTCGTTTTCATTTACACTTGTATGTGTAAAGATGGATAGTGAGGGTGAAGATATCTTGTATGGCACTAGAGACTTAAATTGGTGGATAAGGATGTGCATCGCTTTGGAGGGAAGTGATACTCTTTGGGCGGTTAAAATATATAAACAGAAGAAAGAGTCCAGAATAGGACTGGAAATCCTATCACAACTGAAACTAGAACCCTTAAACAAAAAGATACCGGATATAATTTTAACTGCCGAATGGGAGATAACTATAAGTCATGATGGGGGGAAGACATCTTATATGTCACATATGTGGTAATCCTTACCACCTGGAACCCTTCAGCTCCTAAAAGAAGACGAAATAGAGAGGGCTACGCACCGCTTCCAACAATACAGACACAACTACATGTATGGCAGTGTGCGTGAGCGGGTGTAAGTGTGTGTGTGTGCGCGTGTGTATGTCTGTGTGTGTATTTGAGGTTTATGTTAGAAACTTGGTTCGTTTCTTAGTAGATGGCGTCATTATTGGCCATGTTGGTTATGATAGTAGTGCAGGTGATGCAAAATATTATGGCCGCCCTTAAGCATTTTGATATTGAGGGCATGTTGAGATGTGAGTGGTTAAGTAGGGGTGATTGTGTTGCTATTGTAGTAACGGCTGTGGTAATGGTGGTATGGTTGAGATGGCAACAACCAAAATAGAAGTGCAGTGATTTAAGTATAGTAACGTTGCTTAGTCTATTGGACACCCACATTCTGGTAGACGGACAATAGTACAGATTGCGCTAAATAGAAGTAATAACGGTGATGGTGATGATGGTGGAGGCCGTGGGGTCTAGTGATGACGCTGGTGGGGTAATGATGCTTGTGGTAGCAGTGGCTATAATACCAGCGGTGGTAGCAGTGGGTATAATACCATTGCTGGTGGTGGTGGTGGTGGTATTTGTGGCGGCGATGGCGGTAGTGGTGGTGTCGTGGTGTATTTTGGTTGTAAGTGCTATGGTCGAATTGGTTGTTTAGACAGAGGTAAGCATAGCATTAGTGGTGGTGGTGCTTGATGGTGCGGTGCTTGATGGTGCGGTGCTTGTTTCTGTAGTTCTGGAGGTAACCGAAATAGTACCGCTGATGACGTTTGTTCTGGTGTGGTGGTTGAGATTGTAGTGGTATTCGATATTGGTTAACATAATTGTTGTTATGTTTGTTGTTATAGTAGTAGGTGTATAGTATCGGTAGTAGTATGGTAGTTAGGAGGTAGTTGTTGGCGTAGTATTGGTAGTTCAGTTTGTGTTAGCGTGATATTAGTGGTTGTGGGTATTGTTGTTGCTGTGGCAGTGATAGTGATAATGGTAATGGTGGTGGTGGTGTTGGTGGTGATGGTGATGGTTGTTACAGTGGTGTCGGTGGTTATTGTGGTGGTGGGCGGATAATGGATAATGGTGGTGCCAGTATTGGTCGAGGTGGTCGTGTTCGAGGTGCTGATGGTAATGTTGGAGGTTGGTGGTGGTGTTGGAGGTGGTGGTGGTGGTGGTGGTCTTGGAGGTTGGTGGTGGTCTTGGAGGTTGGTGGTGGTCTTGGAGGTTGGTGGTGGTCTTGGAGGTTGGTGGTGGTCTTGGAGGTTGGTGGTGGTCTTGGAGGTTGGTGGTGGTCTTGGAGGTGGTGGTAGTGTTGGAGGTGGGAGTTGTGGTGTTGGAGGTGGTGGTGGTGGCAGTTGTTGGTATTGTTGTTGTTGTAGTGGTGGTAGTTGTCGTGGTGGTAGTGGTGATCGGGGTTGTTATTGCGGGCAGTGCTAGTGGTGGTGGTATTGGTGTTGGCGGTATTAGTGGCAATGGTGGTGGTAGTGATGGTGGTGGTGAAGAGAGTCCAGTTTCAGTAATTCAAAAAAAACCTGTATTAATGAACAGTGTCTTCATTAATCCGCCATTGTTTGAGACTTGTTCAATTGTACATCCGGGTAATTTTGACGGAACATAAACCGCTCATGTAACGCTTGCTTACACACACTCTCATTTTTATTTCTTCATTTATATTAGTGGGGGGCGCGCGTGTCTGTGTGTATGTATGTATGTATGTGTGACTGCATGTATATATCTGTGTGTGTTTGTATGTTTATCTGCGTAATATATGTGCGCGTATGCGTATGTGTGTATATATATATATATATATATATAT
>NW_021835433.1:0-5000 GCF_006345805.1 Octopus sinensis | reverse complement strand
GAACTGAGTGGAGATGCTAGCTCCCATGTTCGAAAATATAAGAACGCAGTAAATACGTTGATAGCCAGCTGGAGATGATGTTTTCCTGGGGCCAAATAACAGCAATATTGGTCTTAATCAAGACTGCCTTTTTACGTTGACAAATAAGCTTTACTCTATATTTATATCTAAATAAAGTAAAGGTTACGACATAAATATAAAGAATATAAGACATTATGTTGTGCACTAATAGCGAAAGAAACAAAAACAAGGGATTATTTCTCAAATCTAGTTTCTAATGCATTCTGGGTGACTTCGATGTAATCAGTAATACGGACGCTACTTATATTATTATATCGATGCACTATTATTATTGATTATACAATTTCTTGCAAGTATATGTCCTTCCGCAGATGTCATTGAATCTTCCACTACCCGGAATTATGTGATTCCATATGATGATACTGACGTTTTCATTACCGACAAATGTATGTCCGTATGATGATGTCATCGAGCCTCCCATTGCATGCATGTATGTCCCTGTGATACTCTTATTGATACTCCCAATTCTGCCAATGTGTTTCCTTGCGATTATGTTATTTGGTCTCCCACTGCATGCATGTCAGCAGTTATGAAGATTTCATCGACTAACCCATTGCCTCACAAGTCCTTGCAACGAATTCATTGACTCTGTTAGCGCCAGCAAAACGTTTCCTTGCGATCAAGTCATTGATTTTCGCTCTGCCTTCAAGTATGTGAGTTCTTGCGATGATATTATTGACTCTCCCATTGCCTCACAATATGTAACTCCTTTCCCAATTTCTGTATTCATGTGAGTACTTGCTACGAATTCATTGACTCTGTTAGGGCCTGCAAACGTTTCCTTACGATGAAATCATTGACTTTCGCTCTGCCTTCAAATATGTGAGTTCTTGCGATGATGTTGTTGACTCTCCCATTGCCTCAAAATATGCGACTCCTTGTTATGAAGTCTATGGGCTTTTCAAATTTCTGCATATATGTGAGTCCTTGCGATGGTGTAATTGATTCTCCTAAACGTGTTTAAGTATGTGAGTGTCTTTGCAATGCTGTGATTGACACTGTTATTTCCGAGTCTTTGTAATGATATGATAGCCATTCCTATTACCTGCAAATATCTAAAGTAGTCATCGAAATGTCGTAGACATTGCCACTCTCTACAAATAAGAAATCCCTTATGACGATGTCGGTAACACTACAGTTCTTTGAAAATATGCGTCCCCCCTGACGATGGGACAAATCAATATATTTTATATATTGTTCATTGAAATGAATTTATGTCCAACTTCCAGTCTAAAACAAATATATGCTTGTGGGCAATGTCCGCCTTCTTTAGGTGTTTGTATCTATACCATGTCTACTTTTTATTTATAAGTATTTTACTGTTTTATGGCATACTTATAAATGTATGTATGTGTTGTGTGTGTTTGCCTAGTGTATGCTTGTTAACAAGTGTAAATGTAGGATATATACAGGACACATGTGTGCCTGTGTATATATTTTCACTCCGATTGGTAGATAATTGTGATCTTTATACATATATATGTTCATGCATACATACATACATATATACATACATGTGTTTATGTATGTTATATAGATGGAGATGTTTATGTAGCTCTGTGTGCGCGTATATGAGTGGTTCAGCGTGTATTTGTATTATCTCATGCTTGATTGCTTCCACGAGGGTCTTGTTTATATTTATAAGTCTGTATATTTGTATGTCTCCGTGTGTGTGTGTACATACAAACGCATGCTCGCACACGTGCATGTGTGTATATAGATATACATATACATATATACATATATGTAAACATATATACACACGTACATATGTGTGCATGTATGTATATATATATATATATATATATGTAGACACGTGCGTGTGGGTATGTGTTCATTAAAAATAGATACAAAAATGAGTCGATGCATTAATGAATCAAAAGGAAGGAATGAATGAATAAATGAATGAATGAATGAATGAATACATCCATGAATGAATGAATTTGGGAAGAAGGTGGTGTGGAATGAAAATAAGTGTATTAGACAGAATGAAAAAAACTTGGGGAACAGTGGAACAATACAGAAACGTAAGAACCGATGTATCAAGAAAAGAGAAAGAGTAGAGTAGTAGTAGTAGTAGTAGTAGTAGTAGTAGTAGTAGTATGATTAGGAGGTGGAGGAGAAGGAGGAAGAGGAGGCCGATGAGGAGGGTGAAAAGGAGGCGACACAGACATTGTTATAAGGCTAGGGTGTGAATAAGAAGGGATGGGAATGGTGTTATATATATATATATATATATATATTTATATACATACATATTTATATATATATAAATATATATATAAAGAAAACGTGAGCAGTTGTTTTGTTTTGTTATTTTTGTTTGTTGTTTTTTTTTAGAGTATACCCGTAAGACAATAGGAAACTGCAAGGACTAATGTTTGTGAGCGTTGAGGTATGAAAAGAAGTCTATTAAAAAGAATGAAGCAAGAGGAGAGATATAATGAGAAAGAAAGAAAGAAAGAAAGAAAAAAAAGAAAGAAAGAAAGAAAGAAAGAGGTGGAAAAGTGAAGTGAAAGTGAAAGTTGAATGAGCGAGTGATTAATTTATATCTACAGATTTTCTATAGAGTTCAGAGCCAGCACTGAAAAGTTACGACGTTTCAATTAAGGGAAAGAGAGACGTATTGGGGGTGTTGATTTCAGTGTGGGCGGTAATTCTGTGGAAAAATACAAATAAACTTATACAGGCGGAAAGAAGGTATTGTGTGCATAGGCACACAGACACACACACACTTACATTCATACACACAGACATGCACACACATACACATATCATATAGCTGCAGACATGGCTGTGTAATAAGAAGCTTGCTTCCCAACTGCATGGTTCCGGGTTCAATTCAACTGCGTACACCTTGGTCAAGTATCTTCTACTGTAACCTCGGACAAACCAAAGACTTGTGGGTGAATTTGGTATACGGACACTGAAAGAAGCTTGTCGTATATATATATATATAGAGAGAGAGAGAGAGATAGATAGATAGATAGATAGATAGATAGATAGATAGATAGATAGATAGATAGATAGATAAAACTACGTGTATATGTATCTTTGTGTCTATTTGTCCCCCACCCTATCGCCCCTAGACTAACGGTGTTGTGTTACCGCTCCGTAACGTAGCGGTTCGGCAAAAGAGACCGATGGAATAAATAGTAGACTTTAAAAGAATAAGTCGATTTGTCCAACTAAAGCCATTCAGGGCAGTGCTCCATCATGGCCACAATCAAATGACTGACATAAGTATCAGAACACAGTATATATATATATATATATATATATATATATATATTATTATATGTATATGACATATATATATGTGTGTGTGTATTGTGAGTGTGTGTGTGAGTGTGTGTGTATTGTGTGTGTGCATGTACGGGCGCATGTATGCGTGTATCACTGCGTCTGTGTTCGTTTCCCGCATATACTTGAAAATCGGTGCTGATGTGTTTACGTCCTCGTAACCTAACCGGCTTAAAACAAATCTAAGTAGCTGGGGCAATTCATTCCATTAAAACATTTTCAAGGAGATGCCCTAGAATGGTTGCATTCTAATGAGTGGGACAAGTGAAAGATAAAATGTATATTATGCAATAACGCGTCTTTTAATTCTCAATACGATCAGAAGATTCGAGCGTGAAAATGTTGATCCTTGTATTTCCTTTGCAGTCAACGGTTCATCCCGTCTTCAGAATATGTGTTCATAACACATATAGTTCATTGATTTAAGGGGACTTCAAGGTGTCTCTTCAAGCTAACTCTGAATCAATGAACTAAATGAGAGCAGTGTCTCTGTCTCTGTCTGTCTGTCTGTCTGTCCCTCTCTCTCTCACACACACACACACATACACACACACACACACTCTCACATATCTCTTCTATCTCTTTTACTTGCTTCTGTCATTTGACTGTGGCTATGCTGGAGCACCGCCTTTTAGTCGAGCAAATGGACCCTAGGTGTTATTCTTTGTAAGCCTAGTACTTTCAGTCTCTTTTGCCGAACCACTTACGTTACGGGGGACGTAAACACACCAGCATCGGTTGTCAAGCGATGTTGGGGGGATAAACACGGACACATAAACATATGCACACACACATACAAACATATATACATATATACATATATGCGGCGGGCTTCTTTCAGTTTCCGTCTACCAAATCCACTCACAAGGCTTTGGTCGGCCCGGGGCTATAGTAGAAGAAAATTGCTCAAGGTGCCACGCAGTGGGACTGAACCCGGAACCAAGTGGTTGGTAAGCCTATATATATATATATATATATATATTTCGTTTCTTTATCTGGTTTGCAAGATTCTTTATGTAAAGTGGTGTGTTGGAACAAATTTTGTTGTGTCTGGAAAGAGTCATAATGACTTAATATCTAACACACTCACCGATTCAATTTCCACTTATTTATTATTGACAAGGCTGCGAAAGCAACGAAAATTTTCAAGAGCTCCACCCCCCAAAAAACATTGAGAAATGAGTGGAAATTAAACCAGTGAGTGTATTAGATATTAAGGCAGTAAAGCAGTATGACTCTCCCCAGACACAACAATATATCTTTCAGATACCCTTAATTATAATTTTAATAATAATTATTACCTATAAAGTTTTTATTCCCATGCTGGCCATGATCGGTATTTTAAATAATGATCTTATCCTTATAAAAATGTATATATTTACTTCATCATTATATGTGTGTGTGTGTGTGTGTGTGTGTGTGTGTGTGTGTGTATTAAAATTAATCAAAGGGCATACTAAGTATGTCTATCTGCTGGAAATAACAGTCAAAGCTCTTATTTAAATCGCCAAAAATACACTGTTAATAACTATAGAAAACAACCGTCTGGGGGCAAACGGGCCGAGACAATCTTCAGCATCCATTCAAGTATTTGGACCCACGTAGACCAGATTCTG
>NW_021835432.1:0-37500 GCF_006345805.1 Octopus sinensis | reverse complement strand
CCCCCTTCTGCCATTGATGAGGCATCTGTCCGTCAAGTTGAGGCTTCCATTTTGGAAGGCCAACGCATAACTATTCGCCAAATAGCCCATAAGGTCAAGATTAGTACCGGGTCTGTGGAAACTATCATTCATGACCATTTGCATATGCAAAAGGTGTCTGCCAGATGGATTCCCAGGTTGCTCACACCTTTCCAGAAGCAAGAACGCGTTGAGTGCTCGAGGATGAATTTGGAGATGTGCCAAGATGAGTCAAAATTTTTCAAAAGACTGATCACACAGGATAAAACCTGGGTCCATCACTATGATCCATAGACCAAAGCCCAGTCAATGCAGTGAAAGCACCGTGACTCACCTCCTCCAAAGAAGGCAAGGGTGCAGCCCTCCGCTGACAAGGTTATGCTCACAGTCTTCTGGGACCAGGACGGAGTAGTGATGACAGATTTCCTGGCAAAGGTACCACAATTACAGGAGCCTATTATGCTTCACTTTTGAGGAAATTAAGAGAAGCTATCAAAATCAAGAGGCGGGGCAAGATCAGCAAAGGCATCCTCCTCCTGCAGGACAACGCTCCGGTCCACAACTCGCGTGTCGCCAGATCAGAAGCACAGGCGTGCAGCTATGGACTCCTCCCCTTGCACCCTCTGATTTTCACCTCTTCCCAGCCATGAAGTTGATTTTGAAAGGAAAGCGTTTCCCAGATGATGCAGCCTTGATTTCTGAAGTCACGTCGTGGTTGGAGGACCAAGCTGGGGTCTTCTACAAAAACGGTCTCCAGAGCTGTATCAAACGATGGGAGAAATGCATAACTCTGGGTAGTTCCTATGTAGGAAAAGACAATTAACTGTGCCAAGTGTCGTTGCTCTACTGCTATGGGAAGTGGGTCAGGAGCATTACTTATTGAACGCCCCTCGTATATGCCTGCCCTCAACTGCACAGACTTAAATTACGAAGAGAACCAGAAAGTAATGCAATTTTTTTTAGGCATCACTTTCTGACAAATCCCCGTATTTAGCGGCATTTCGTCCGTCTTTTACATTCTGAGTTCAAAATTCGCCAAGGTTATCTTCGACTTTCATCCTTTCAGGGTCGATAAAATAAGTATGAGTTGAATACTGGTAGACGTAATCGACTTCCTCCCACCCCCAAACCTGCTGGCCTTGTACCAAAATTTGAGACCATCATTATTATTATTATTATTAGCAGAATCGTTAGCATGCCGGGCGAAATGCTTAGCGGTATTTCGTCTGCCGCTATGTTCTGAGTTTAAATTCCGCAGAGGTCGACTTTGCCTTCCATCCTTTCCGGGTCGATTAAATAAGTACCAGTTACGCACTGGGGTCGATGTAATCGACTTAATCCGTTTGTCTGTCCTTGTTTGTCCTCTCTGTGTTTAGCCCCTTGTGGGCAGTAAAGAAATAGGTATTTCGTCTGCCGCTACGTTCTGAGTTCAAATTCCGCAGAGGTCGACTTTGCCTTCCATCCTTTCCGGGTCGATAAATTAAGTACCAGTTGCGTACTGGGTCGATCTGATCGATGGCCTCTTCCCGGAAATTTCAGGCCTTTTGCTTATAAGAGAAAGGATTATTATTATTATTATTATCATAATTATTATTATTATTATTATTATTATTGAGTGAGAGAGCAGTTCATGCCATAAAGTGACACTGGGGTAAAATATACAAAGCCCAATATACCCATCATGACTACCCGTCTGATAAGGATACACCAGGCACATGCATCACAACCACATGTGCACAACATGGTGATCTCATATCCAGATAAACAGCACATGACCTTGCAGGTGGGGCCCAGTTAGAATTTTCTTCAGGTTGAGTGACCCATCCCGCTCAAAAGGTCCTTGAATAAGGGTTGTTTAAGGAAGTTGAAAGAACCACCCATGTTTCCAGAGGTGAACTATTCGAACCCCAAAGAATCCCTCTCAACACATGGCTATGATGCTCCCCCACTACTTCTGCTCGTGATCAGAGATGCACATATCGTCAGCCACTAAGGGACATGGTCAACTGGTTAAGGTCAAACAACTGACAAGCAAATCTGGGGTATTGAGCAGAATATTTGCTGTAGCCCATCTTTTATACCATTATTATTATTATTATTATTATTATTATTATTATTATAATTATTCAGAGCCTGTATAAGCTTTCCTTCAGTTTATGATAGTTGTTGTTGTAGTTGCTTAGCTTCAGTTCAGCCTTGAACGTGCAGAACTGATCAAAGCTGTTCCAGCCGCGACGATCCCAACATTTAGTTATCCTTAGTGCGTTTAGAACTTAGTGTATTTATCCAATGTATCAGTTTTTAAAAAGCATGTTATATGTATGATTGAAATAGATTTTGCTACTACTTCTAGCTTAACGAATCCACAAGGAGAGGTTTCTCGGTGGTTCATTCTGTCGCCTGTTTGTAAAAGTGATTCTAATCTGAAATTCTACTGTCGCTTTGACTTTTAAGAAGAAATAACAGATATGTTCATACTCCATACATTTCCAATTTCAAGAAATTAATCATATACCTGTTGCGTACGAATTACAAATTTATCTGTTATCGGTTATATTCATCATAAACTTCATCAGTTTCCATGCAACATTTTCATTCCATGTGTAACAGTAGAATTTCAGATTAGATTCACTTCTTACAAACAGGCGACAGAATGAACCACCGAGAGACCTCTACTTGTGGATTCGTTTTGCTAGAAGTAGTAGCAAAATAACGATGGTTTGCCTGTCTAATTCTATTTATTTGAATTGCATTCCTTTTTAATTTCATTCTTGTCGTTCTGTTACGTTGTTTCAAGCACAATAGTAGCATTTCTAAAATAATGTTTGAAACAAATATCTTTCTTCGTAAAAATATTTGGAAACGATACCAATGGTCTGCAGCATAACACAGTCACTCATAGCGTGCTAGTTTAAAGTGGTGGGCACGGTTCAATGTTTCGGAAGTAGCATTTATCTTCTCTGATATCTACTTTATGTGCCAGCGCATGGTCTAGTTCAGTGGTTCCTAACCATTTCACAGTGATTATCAACCCTTTTATTTAAATGAGATTTCCCATGGGCCCCTTTTAATATGCTTATCCTTATATATATATATTATATATATATATATATATAATATATATATGTAAGCCGAAATTGCTAGGATGATCCGGTTCTTGACTAAAGATTGAAGGCTTCGAATGTCCCGTCCGTTTTTGTATCGTCTTCTAAATGTTTTACGTTCTTGTCCCAGTTTGTATTTTTCTACATATATATATATAATATATATATATATATATATATATATATATATATATATATATATATATATATATATATATATATGAAAAAGAAGAACGAAAGCGCTACATGTTTAAAATTAGGTACTTGTTTAAAAAAGTGCATCATCTGCAAGATAGTGTTCTGAAACTGAGCAACAGATAAAGTCTATCACCCAAGTAAGCCGCGGTGGGATTTGAACTCAAAACGCAAATATCCCGAATAAATTACCACAAGGCAACCAATCTGACGTATATGCTTTTCTACCAACCCACTGTTCTGCATTGTTACTTTATTTTATCGACCCCGAAGGGATGGAAAGCGATGTTGACCTGGATGAAGTTTGAGCTCAGTGAATCGAAACATCTACAGTGAGACATTCTACCCGAGGCATCAAACACCAAGTTGTGCTCTTCCTCGGGTCAATAATGCTTTCTTTTTAATTTCGGAACAAAATTGAGGAGAGGCAAGTCGACTACATTGACCGTAGTACTTGACTGGTGCTTCATTTTATCAATATCGAAAGGATGAATAGCAATGTCAACCTCAGCAACATTTGTACGCAGATCGTAAAACCGCAAAAAAAAAAAAAAGGTCTCTCGCCCGGCGTGTTAATAATTCATCTTCCCTTAAGACCAATCACATAAGAGTATTTGCATTGTATAACAGGGTACTGGTATCCTCCTCAATTAATCCCTTCTAAAATTCAGAGCCTGTATAAGCTTTCCTTATACACAAGGCCTAAAATTTGGGGAAGGGGATAGTCGATTACAACGACCCTAGCTTTTCACTGGTACTTGACTTATTGATCCTGAAAGAATGAAGGGCAAAATCGACCTTGTTGAAATTTGAATAGCTTTATTTTGTGTGAAGTTTCTCTTCAAATTGTTATTTGTGTTATTGAATCCAATCAATGTTTTTATTTTACCAATCACTATACAATTACTAAGACTAAATACTAATTAAAAAATGATTACAATTTACATACCAAACTCTAACGTGTATATAGGGTATCTATGCAAGCATCTATGTCCTACGTTTGTGTATGTGTGTGTGTATATATATAATATATATATATATATATATATATATATATATATAGAGAGAGAGAGAGAGAGAGAGAGAGAGAGAGAGATAGATAGATAGGTAGATAGATAGAGAGATATATATAGAGAGAGCGATAAAGATTTATATATATGCATGTAAATGTGAATATATAAATACGCATATATAAATGTACATATCTACACACACACACACACACACACACACCACACACACACACATATATATGCATATAGTGAAGGCACATGGCTCAGTGGTTAGAGCGTCGAGCTTACGATCGTAAGGTTGTGAGTTCGATTCCCGGACCGGGCTGCGTGTTGTGTTCTTGAACAAGACACTTTATTTCAGGTTGCTCCAGTTAACTCAGCTGTAGAAATGAGTTGCGACGTCAGAGGTTTCAACACGCGCCGGGTGTTGCCTTTCCCTTGGATAACACTGGTGGCTGGAGAAGGGAGGCCGCTATGCGTGGGCGACTGCTGGTCTTCCATAAACCACTTTGCCCAGACTTGTGACTAAGTGGGTAAATTTGTAGGTGCAAACCCATGGTCATTCATGACCGAAGGGGGTCTCGAATATACATACATACATACATACATACATACATACATACATATATATATATATATATATATATATACATATATATATATATATATATATATATATATATGTATGTATATATATACATACACATATATATACACGTGTGTTACTATATGTATGTATATATGTACGTACGTACGTATGTATGTATGTATGTATGCATATACATATATATATATATATATATATATATATATATATATATAATATATATATATATATTGAGGTACAGAGGAGATTGGGTATAAGAACCAATGCAAGTATAGGGTTTGCATGCAGGTATATTCCAACAGTGAAATACCACTGACACAAACTTTGATGAATGAAATCGGAGCAGTTGCAAATTTAGGGAAATATAACGTATAAACATAGCATAAGGGAAATACGTAATAAACGTTAGATTTAGTTAGTTTGGGTAGAGGAAATAGCAGAAGTAGTAGTAGTAGTAGTAGTAGTAGTAATAATAATAATTGTAGTAGTAGTGGTAGTAGTAACAACGGGAGGAATGTCGTTGATTAACTAGCTCCTGGCCTCTTACCTGGTTCATCTGTGTCATTGGCGTATGCCAAAATTTCTTCGATTTCTACAACAAATTTGAAGTTTGTAAGAAAAGAAAAGACAGAAAAACAGGAAGAAAAAAGACAAAATAAAATTTAAAAGAAGAGAAAAATAAAAAATAAATAAAGAAAAGAAAGAAAGAGAGAAAGAGATAGAGAAAGAAAGAGAGAGAAAGGGAAGAAGGGAATGATGATATTATATATTTGATGTTTTTGAACGTAGAAAATGTTTTAAAGCGAGATGGATCACGGAGATTACAATGATATATTTGTTGGCCATGAGACACTCTGGAACAGACGTTTAGGCTTGCTTGTTTGGTGCCGTTGACTTGACGATGACTTATTTGACAGCGGACGTTTTTAAAGTTTCTTTCGGTCACGCTTATTCTCTCACTCATATTACGTGTGTCAGCATCTAGTAATGTGTGCATGCGTGTGTAATGTCTTGGATCCTCTCTCTCACATTCTGTCAATCTGGATATGTATATTTGCGCGTGCTTGCACGTGCATGTGTGTGTGCGTGCTCTGTGTGACATGTGTGTGTGTGTGCTGTGTATGTGTGTGCTGCGTAGTGTGTGTTTGTTTGCCTTCAGTGACAAAACACACCGTCGCCAAAATAGGTTTAATATCCAGTCAGCCATGCCAAATCATCAGCGCCCAACGTTTCACTCTGATACCAGCATCTCATGTAATACTGATACTAAACAAATGTTTGTTACAAACCAGTGGCTCATAAAAGACTGTGTTCGACCAGTAGATCAGTCGTCAATATTTGCCAAAAAGCTTCCTTACGTCAATGAAAAAAAAAAAAAAAAGGGTAAGGCTAAAATGGCTCTTTTAAAAATCGGGAAAACCAGCCTTGGAGTGAAACGGAACATGGGTGTCCGTTACAAAGCAGTTTTATACCACTTTGCAGGATTTTCTCTCCGAGGCCCTTGTCTGCTGCTAGCAGTAAGACAGTGCATCCTAAGTATACTACTACCACTACTACTACTACTACTACTACTACTACTACTACTACTACTACTACTACTATTACTTATTTTGCACTTCAGAAACACAAATACTACGTTGGTTGTTATCGAAAAGGGCAAAAGAAGAGCCAGAATTTTTAATTAAATCTTCGTAGGATGAATTTGTCTCGATGACCGTTACCGTTTGTTCGACTTGGGTAATGATTTAGATAGGAGACAAATGGAATGTTTTAAAATCGGGGAGGTACCACTCAGTGGGACCAAGTTCGAAACAAGATAGTGGCCAAAACTCTGACTGTCTGTTTGTGTCTATCTCTCTCTCTTTCTCTCTCTCTCTCTCTCTCTCTATATATATATATATGGAGAGGGAGAGAGAGAGAGAGAGATTGGCAGAGAGGGTGAGAGAAAGAATATATATATATATATATATACATAAGGAAAGAGTGAGAGAAAGTTGTGGAAAAAGAGTCAGCAGAAGTTCGCGATTACCTTCTACTGGAGCCGCGTGGGGCTTAGGTGTTTCCCTCATAAACACACACATCGCCCGGTCTGTATATATATATTATATATATATATATATATATATATATATATATATCTATATAAACGGCAGTTTGTCTGTGCGTGTTTCTGTGTGTCTGTTTGCTTGTACCCTCACCCTGACCACGGCTTTCAACCGATTCTGATGAAACTTGACACACACATAGCCCAATGTCATAATTCAAAACTAACGCAGCAAAAATTTTGAAAAGTTCCCCCAGTTCTGAAAAAAATCGATAAATTCGACATGGGGTCGAGAATCAGGAACACAAACCACAAACTGTGTAGGGGACGCAACTCCACCTTTTTTAACTATCAAAAAAAATTTACCATCATTTTTTTCCATTTTTTGGCTATAACTCTCTAAAAATGCTTTATAGTTATTTCCCTTACAAACCTGAGCAACGCCGGGCGATACTATTTAGTCGCCCTATCGCGGTTCACCTGTCATGCTCTTAGTAGAAGACACTAGCTCAAGGTGCCACGCAGTGGAACTGAACTCTGAACCTTGTGGTTGAAATGCAAGCTTCTTACCATAGACCTATTTCTTGTAGAGTACATGTTTCTTGCACTTTTAGAAGAACAGTGATAACTGTGACTTCGAAGTCATCATACTTAATGTAAAAGTATGATGTGTGTGTGTGTATAAATAAACACATACACACACTCACACATACACAGACACACACACATATATATATACATAAGAAGTATGTATAATTGTGAATAAACCACAGTTATAACGGAGAGGGTTGCATAAACCCTTACATGTCTTGTTAAGCTCCATGTTATGTTTTTTGTGTTAATTTGTATCTACAGGAATATTCTCCCGACGAGAAGAGTGGGACCGTTTTGGTTCCTAACTTTGAAATTGCGATAGAGAACTAAACTTTTATTTAAGTTTTGAATTTTATGTCATGTCGCCGCAGACAGCTTTATTGAGAAGAGATATAATTTGGGTGGTTATAGTGGCTTTATAGCTGTTTTGACTGCTAGGTCTAAACATATAAGGGTTTTTGCACCCACCTCTTTTATATTTGTGATTTATTCACAATTATACATACTTCTTTTATGAAAAAAATTTGATTGCATGTTCTGGGCATTGATATATTAGTAAATAATTTTGTATTGCTTGCGATATATCCCTCATAATGTATTTTTACATTCCTCTTTTATATATATATATATATATATATATATATATAAAATTAATAATAAAATACATTTGTATATAATTATATTAAGGGAGCTAGGGTGAAGACAACCTATCTCCAGCACGCTTGAAGTGGCGATACCTTAAAAACAATACCAAAAACTCTAGATCAGTGGTTTTCAACCAGGGTTCCGCCAGTACAGTCAAGGGGTTCCGCAAGAAGTTACAAAACTGCTAAAGTCGGCAGTAATTTTTAATTTTCCTGTGCAGATATGTGTGCATAAGACTATTAAATTATTGCACAGGGGTTCCACGAGCCAGTGGAATGTTTCCTTGGGGTTCCGCTCCAGCAAAAAGTTTGAAAAGCACTACTCTAGATAAATATATTTGGAGTTTCTTGAAGGGATCGGCACTTCAAGCATGCTGGAGATCGGCTGTTTTTGCCCTTGCTCTCTTAATATGATTATGAATATATGTGTATTATTATTAATTTATTGTATAAATTACCTATAAATTGTTATAGCATGCGGACTACCTGATAAAAATCATTAATGCGATTTTTATCCTTATATTCTATTATGAATTAATAAATAATATATATATAATAACAAAGGGTGAAATTAATTAATTAAGAAGTAATCAGTAATTTCACCAAGTAGAATTCGGCATGTAAAAGACCAATTCATGGTAAGTTTAAGTAATACTAAATAATTAGGGTTCAGCAACGATTTGCCTCACCACACACCGAATTTAGAAATAGCAGTCAAAAAGTCTTGGCTATTTTTTCTACTTTAAAGGAGATCCCAGTAAAACCAAAGCACTCAGAACAACCACTAGAGTGCTTTGGTTTTACTGGGATCTCCCTTTAAAGTAGAAGGAATAGCCAAGACTTTTTGACTGCTATTTCTAAATTCGGTGTGTGGTGAGGCAAATCGTTGCTGAACCCTAATTATTTAGTATATATATATTGCGTCCAATAACACTATACTTGTTCCACGTCCTCGCGTGTTGTGTTTTCTCTTTGTTCATGTTTGAATTAACTATATATATATATATATATATATATATATATATATATATATATATATAATATATATATAGCGAGAGAGAGAGAGAGAGAGAGAGAGAGAGAGAGGAGAGAGAGATAGAGAGAGAGAGAGAGAGAGAGAGAGGGGTTGCAAGAAGCAACGAGGATTTAATTATAAAAAAATAAATAAGTAAATGAGTGGAAATCAAACCAGTGTATGTGTTAATTGATAAGACATTAAAACAGAATGACTCATGACTCTCCCCAGACACAACTCGATATATACATATTGTATTATATACGCATGTACGCATTTGTATTTATTTATTTATTTATTTATCTGTGTAACTATATATATATACCTGTATATATATTCTTTTATTCTTTTATATGTTCCAGCCCGGAGGCCGTGGCCATGCTGGGGCACCACAAAATACTATTGATTTTATTTCTATGAGTTCGTCATAGTCATGATAATTTAGCGGGAGTGAAACAATAGTAACTCCGTAGCAATCAACTTTTACATCTTTATATATAAAAGTGAGGTTGTGTGCTGTCTGTTTCCTACGATTTAGATTCCTAACTACTCCCACATTTTGCGGTGCAGTTTAACCAAAACCGGGTATCTTATAGTCGTGATTCATATCGAGCCCTTCTGAGTATTAGCGCGCGTCTACGATGAGTCTACGATTAAAAAAAAATTTACCATCATTCTTTTCCGTTTTAATGCATTTTTTCGCTATTATATAAGGGAAGTAACTCTCTAAAAATGTCTACGATGAGTCAACGATTTAAAAAAAAATTACCATCAGTTTTTTTCAATTTTTAATGCATTTTTTTGCTATTTTTTGGCTATAACTCTCTAAAAATGCTAATATAGTTATTTCCCTTACAAACCCGAGCAACGCCGGGCGATACTGCTAGTATAATATATTTCTACACACACATACACACACGCGCGCGCGCAGTCACACACACTTGAGATTAATATAATAGTCCTTGTGACTCTTTACTTAAAATTATCAGTGTTAGCTATTAATGATTTGAGATATTTGATTGCTTAGCTGTAAAAAAATAAATAAATAAATAAAAAATAAAAGTAAAAGAACAAAAATGTCTATTTGTGACAATAAGTAAAATAGTTTCTCTTATTACGTGTGAAAAAGTAGTGTAAATTGTTCCAGAGTAACTTGTGTTTTAATACGAAAAAAACAAAAAACAGAAATGTGCAAAAAGTTCACCATCCGACATTATGGCGTCTTTGATCTTTCTAGCTATTAAGGCCAATGATGAATAGTTAAAAAAAGCATCACGTACATCAAACTAGGATTCAATGACTAAGCGAAACTGCATTCTTTTCATTCTTGGTCATATCACGACAGAATTGGATCTTGTTAACATATGCCAGTTTTACAAACTTGAGCCACACTATCCCATAGAATCTAGTTGTAAAGAATCAACTTCTTTTCTTATTTATTCCAGTACGACAGTATCCAGTTAGATACTTTAAACGTCCGTTTAGTCTTGTTTACCAAAACGCAAGAGTACGACAAATTCCACTCCAAAAAAAGAACGGTTACACTATATTAACCGGAATAACAAGGGGTTTCTTATATTCGCATCTGTGTGTGAGTGTGTGTGTGTGTATATATAATATATATGTAAAAAGTAAAAAATATATACAAACTGGGACAAGAACGTGAAACACCTAGAAGACGACACAAGAACCACAGGACGGGACATTCGAAGCCCTCAGTCATCAGTCAAGAACCGGATCATCTTCGCAATTTCGGCTGATTAATCTTGAGATTGCTCCGACCTGGGCAGCCCCCAAGGGAAATCTAAGGCAAGCGCATTAAATCCCTTGGAAGAAAGCTTCGAATGTATACAACACAATATATATATATATAATATATATATATATATATATATATATATATATATATATATGCGTGTGTGTGTGTGTGTGTGTGTGTGTATACTTTTACTTTTTTACTTTTATTTGTTTCAGTCACTTGACTGCGGCCACGCTGGAGCACCGCTTTTAGTCGAGCAAATCGACCCCAGGACTTATTCTTTGTAAGCCTAGTACTTATTCTATTGGTCTCTCTTGCCGAACCGCTAAGTGACGAGGACGTAAACACACCAGCATCGGTTGTCAAGCAATGTTGGGGGACAAACACAGACACACAAACATATACATACATACACACACACACATATATATATACATATACATACACACATACATACATACACACACACATGTATATATATATATATACGACGGGCTTCTTTCAGTTTCCGTCTACCAAATCCACTCACAATGTTTTGGTTGGCCCGAGGCTATAGTAGAAGACACTTGCCCAAGGTGCCAGGCAGTGGGACTGAACCTGGAACCATATATATATATATATATATATATCGCTTTTGTTTTCGTCATTTGCTAAAGAGCTTGTGTCTGTTCACTTGTATTAAATTTGTTTTTGTTTCGCCCTGCTTTTCTAAAAGCTATTTTGTAACTGTTTTTAGTTTTTCGAAACCTAATTTGGGTTGCCACATTTGTTGCTAACACCTTTCCTGCTCTCTCAGCAGAAGGTATATTTAATTACGAATAAACAACATTTTTAAAGTAAAAAATGATGCAAATATATAAAAAAGGCTGACTTTTCTTCTATCTCAGATAACATGGTAGAAGCTGAAGCATTCCGAAGCATGTTGTTTACAAGCTGAAAAGAAAAAAAAATTCTTTTTGCCTTCAGCGAATAAATCTCCGATGTAAATTCCAACGTTTTGTGAAGTTGTTTCTAAGCCATCCTCACATTTCTGCACAAAATATTAATTAGAAAAAATGATGATGATGGTGGTGGTGATGATGATTATTATGATCCTTTCTCCTGTAGACAGAAGGCCTTAAGTTTTTTTCGGGAGGGGGAAGACGATTATATTGACTCTAGTGTTCAACTGATACTTGTTTTTATCGACCCCGAAAGGATGAAATGCAAAATCGAGATCGCCGGAATTTGGACTCAGAACGTAAAGACAAACAAAATGTCGCCAAGCATTTTGACCGGTGCGTTCATTATTATTATTATTATTATTATTATTATTATTATTATTATTATATTCTTCTTCTTCTTCTAAATATTATTATTATTATTATTTAAGGCGGCGAGCTGACAGAATCGTTAGCACGCCGGGCGAAATGCTTAGTGGTGTTATATCTGCCACTACATTGTGAGTTCAAATTTCGCCAAGGTCGACTTTGCCTTTCATCCTTTCGGGGTCGATAAATTAAGTACCAGTTGCGTACCGGGGTCAGTCTAATCGACTGGCCCCTCCTCCAAAATTTCAGGCCTTGTGCCTATAGTTGAAAGGATTATTATTATTTTTATTTCTGATATTGGTACAAGGACGAGCATTCTGAAGGAATGAGTCGATAAAATGGAGGCCGTTACTCTGTTAATTCATTCTTTCATCGACTCCGGAAGTATGACTGGCAAAGTCGACCAAGACAAAGATATGAACTCAGAAAGTAAGCGGGCGAAGAGGAGAACAATTAAATACCACAACGTATTTTGTTTGTTGCTCCTTCGATTCATCTGCTCCACCGCCTTTCACCACCACCACCATCACCAACGCCAGCGCCGCCATCACAACATTTTCTTATGAGCAAATATAAATTTAGTTTTGCAGGGGAAGGGGTTTCTACAGTCGGTTGTTGAATCGACGACACATGTATACACAGAGCTAGTTCATCAATAACCCAGTGAGATTTAAGTGTTGGCTGTGGTGCTATTTTAATTAAGCAACGTGAAAAACTCGTATTGGAAACCATTCGCTGTGTAGTCTCGGTTTTCTTTACTGTGTGTCAATTTAACACAGTTCTCAAGACAACATTTTCCCTACAATGATACATATCATGAAATGTTTACGGGGAGAATAATTGGAATATTAGAGTTACATAGAAAATTTGATTTTCAAAGGAGAATTAATAGTAAAATGACTTGGCATAAGTATGTTTGTGTGGTTATGAAGCTTGGTTCACAATTGCTTGTTTCCGATTCGATCTTACAGTGCGACATCTTTAGCAAATTTCTTTTACACACACACGACCACACATATCATTGAAAGAAAAGTTTTGTTTTTTGAACAGTGTGGAATTACCTTGTGCCAATTGTAGAAAGGATTATTGCTATTCAATGATAAATCTCTGAACGACAATGTGAAATATACTTACCACTTAAATGTGGCTAACCGCTAAGGGTGGATGCTACTGTAGCTTGTAGCCCCAGGGGAACATCTTCTCCAGCTGGCTGTTGACACACTTTCTCTGCCCTATCGGTATTTGCAAAGGGAAGCCATCCTTCCCATCGTCAACCTGACGTGATATTCACGGATCCGGGTTTCTGAGTATTTACCCGTCGTCAGCGCACGACAATCACTGGTCTTCGATGCGAAGGGGTCTCAATGTAAATACATATATCCTTTTTCTAGTGACGAAAAGTCACTGATCTTGAAAAAGTGTAAACAAGCGCTGACGATGGGTAAATACCCAGGAACCCGGGTCCGTGCGTATCACGCCAGGTCGACGATGGGAAGGACGGCTTCCTTTTGCAAATACCGATAGGGCACAGAAAGTGTGTCAATAGCCAGCTGGAGAAGATGTTCTCCTGAGGCTATAAGCTACAGTAGCATCCACCTTTAGTGGTTAGCCACATTTAAGTGGCAAATATACTTCACATTATTACTATTATTATGTGAGATTGCAACGCATGCCATTAAAGTGACACTGGGGTACAAACATACGAAACCCAATATAGCCATCATTAATACCGGTCCGATAAAGGTACACAAGACACATCCATCGCAACTATAAAGGTGCAACATGGTGATCACATATCAAGATAAACAACATATGCCCTTTGCAGCTGGGACTCAGAATTTTCTTCAGGTCACAAGTTTTAGAACTGGTCACATGAGACGGAATGGTTACAAATGGAACGTCTTTCAGGCCTTGTGCCTATAGTAGAAAGGTTTATTATTATAATTATTATTATTAATTATTATTATTATTATTATTATTATTAATATTATTATTTCTGATATTGGTTCAAGGACGAGCATTCTGAAGGAATGAGTCGATAAAATGGAGGCCGTTACTCTATTAATTCATTCTTTCATCGACTCCGGAGCTGATAAAAAGTATAGCTGTCACTAGCAGTCAGTCGAATATAATTTGATATGTACCATGCTTTCACTAACTCTTCTAGGTGCCTATGTTGTCGCGAGCAGATATAGATACCCACTCGGTGCTGCCATCACTAACCAAATGTAGCAGCTGGAGGAAGATACGGCATGTAAAATGATGTGGTTTTCTCAAAGGTACAACGCACTACCCGCTTCAGAAATCGAACCCACAGCCATATGGTCGTGAGCCCAAAACCTAACCCTTACAGCACGCACCTTCACAACATGGCACTGAAATAGCAAAATAAAGAATGTGAAAAGGATTAAAAATTTAAAAATTTAAATTAGTTTACGGAATGTTACAAGTTAATGCCACAGGCAAAAACAATGAGATTCAGCAACTCTCATCGGATCCATTTTGTTCACCTTCAGTTTGGTCATCACAAGAGTCCGCAAATGTACAGAATTAAACTGAACCGTGGAGAGAGGGCAACACTGTTACACTGCACCCTATGGAATTTAACAGAGCATGTTTGATTTTTGCCCTATGGTCCTCAGTTAGACAGAGACATTCAATAACTTGGAAGAGAGACTCGTGGGTTGCGCCTGGTATTCAGTCGACTACGTGCATACTGTATGATTGATCGATCAGAGATGACAAAGGGCTACATGCAACAAAAACAATAGCCACATGAACGACAACAACAAGAGCAAGAACAACAGTAATAGCGGCATTGAAAAACAACAATGGCGTCTGCCAAAAATAACCCTTTATGAGGTTGGTATGACGATTCACATTTTTTTAAGATTTGAGAAATATGTAACGATGATTGTTGATGGTTCTTGAAAGTCATGTACTGAAAAAAAAATATTCGATGGAAACAAATCGGTAAAAATAGAACTTACATGAAAATATAACAAGAGGAAGATAGAAAGAATGTAGAAGAGGTAGAAGAGAAGGAGCCGAGAGGGAGAGAGAGAGAGAGAGAGAGAGAGAAAGAGAGAGTAAAGAGGAGAAATATAGTTTTGGTTTAAGTGTACCTTATCTTTTCTTTTTCTCGTATTACGCAAAATATTACAAGAAACGAAATGAAATGAAAACAATCAAAAACAAACGAAAAGACGAAAAAGAAGGAAGGCTGTTTAGTTACAATAGGAATAGGTTAGAAGAAGAAAGAATTAACAATTTGCGTTGCGAGGCAATTATGGTTAGGTGGCTTCATAGCTTTTTTCTCTTTTTTTTATCGCTGTCAAAAGGGAACAAGAAACAAGGGCAGATAACAATGTAGCAGTATAAAGGTTAATAGCATCAAAGGGTGGAGGAAACGAAGGGTGTTGATAACGGACTCACGATAAATGCTAGTCTCCAGTGGAAACACATGCGAATAGGTCGGACTGTCTGGGTGTGCTCTTATTGTTCAAACTCTCCTTTCCCCCACCTCACAGATATACATACATGCAAATGCGGATCCGTGGAACAAGCTGCCAGACGAGATGGTGAAGATGCCGACGACCGCTTTGTTCAAAGTCTCCCTTGACCTCAAGTGGCCTGAACTCTTTACATGAACACCACCCTGTACTTAACTCCATGTCCCCCTACGTGGCTTTGCTATTTGCTTTTGAGCCAAATTAACTAACTAACTAACACTCGTATGTAGTATTCATACGGATCGCATTCTATGATGAGCATTCCTGATCTACAATTGTATTATTACAGAGATGTCCTAGTACTCCACAGACACTTGTGTCAGTAATCCTGTACCTTTCAGGACAAAGCATAAGTTTGTCCTAAACGTCCTTGCTCATATTCAGACTTTTGGTTAGCTTTTGTTTAATACGTTCTGAGTAATAAAAAGCTTACGTTATGAGAGCTGCTTCTAACTCAAAATTTAATTTTGTTTTATGTGTGCAGCATTGTTGCACATCACTAGATAGATATTCTATGCAATCTGTATATGCCTGAGACCAGCGATTCGAATTCGTTTCAATGTCGATTCGAGTATACGGTGCTGATGAGCTGTAATAACAGCGAAATATCGATTTCCACCGTTCCCTTTCACCTACGGGACGATTCGTTTCGCCGGGTTTTGAGTATACAGTTTTCTTAAAAACTTTCACTGGACCAAATACCACAGCTGAAAAGCGTTTAAACAAAACGCATACATTAAGTACATGACATCAATATTTCCTTTCATAAATCCCAAGATATTATAATAGTAGAAACATTGGGAATGCTTATCATACATGATGCATGGATGCCAGGGAAAAACGTCCTGTGTATTACATGATACACAGGACAAGCAAAGAATTAATGCATTTCCTAAGTTGAATCTGTACGATTCAGTATATGACAAGTCTGGCGGGTTGAATTGCAGGTACAATTCGTCTAATTAACTTTTTTTTTTTTTTTACATAATTTTCTTCCAACCCAATTTCACTCACAAAATATGGTTCAGTCTAAGATCATGGCAAAAATCACTTGCTCAAGGTGCTGCTCTGTGTGATCGAAACTGAAATCTCATGACTACGAAATGAACTTGTTAATCTCTCGGTCGTACTTACGCCTATACTCACATTCACTCGTACAAATACATACACGTACATACGTACACACACACACACACACACACGTATACGCTAATGGAATAAGACAAAATTACTACTACTACTACTACTACTTATAATAATAATAATAATAATAATAATATAATAATAATCCTTTCTATTATTAGCTAAAGGCCTGACATTTTGGGGAGGAGGGGGCCACCCTATGAGATCGACCCCAGTTACCGGTCGATTACTGATTACTGACCCCAGTACTGATCGTAATTAAGTAATTAAGTAACTGGTACTTGATTTATTGACACCGAATGGATGATAGGCAAAGTCGACCTTGGTGGAATTTGAACTCAGAACGTAAGGACGGACGGAAATGTCGCTAAGCGTTTCGGCCAGCTCACAGCCTTGATAAATAAAAGAAAAAATGTCAATAATAATAATAGTAATAATCCTTTTTACTATAGGTACAAGGCCTGAAATTTGGGGAAGGAGGATAGGCGGTTAGATCGACCCCCCTTTCCCCAGTGTTTCACTGGTACTTAATTTATCGACCCACGAAAAGATGAAAAGCAAAATCGACCTCGGCGGAATTTGAACTCAGAACGTAGCGGCAGACGAAATAATTAACAACAGTAATAATAATACTTGTAGTAGTAGTAGTTGCAGCAGCAGCAACAGTAGCAGTAGTAGTAGTAGTAGCTGTTGTTGCTGTTGTTGTTTAACCCCGTGTTAGTCCTTTTCGAAATCAACCTTCACCAAATTCTGATCGCTACTCTGTCCAGTAAATTCTAGGGAAAGAACTAAACACTAAGTATTTTACCCGATAATCTACCGATTCTACTAGCTGCTGTCTTAATAATAGTATTAACAAAGCAAACAGTAGTAGTAGTAGTAGTAGTAGTAAAGGCGACTGAAGACGCGTGGCTTAGTGGTTAGGGGTATTCAGCTCATGATCGTAAGGTCGCGAGTTCAATTCCCGGCGGCGCGTTGTGTCCTTGAGCAAGACACTTTATTTCACGTTGCTCCAGTCCACTCAGCTGTAGTACCAGTAATTAAAAATGGCCAGCCTTGTCACACTCTGCGTCACGCTGAATACCCCCGAGAACTACGTGTTAAGGGGACACGTGTTTGTGCAGCGCTCAGCTACTTGCACGTTAATTTCATGAGCAAGCTGTTCCGTTGATCGTATCAGCTGGGACCCTCGTCGTCGCAACCGACGGAGTGCTCCTATAGTAGTAGTAGTAGTAGTAGTAGTAGTAGTAGTAGTGATGCGCGCGCGCGAGAGAGAGAATTATGGAAAGGGAATTAGGGATGTATTGACCATGGCAAGTGTACATATTAATTATTAACTTTGCTGATAACAGTTGTGGTAATTAGTAGAAGTAATAATTTTAGTGTTACTGATTTGGTAGCGTCGTAATAGTAACTTTGTAATAAGCTATGAAAGTTAATTAAGAAGTAATGATTATGTAAGGTTATTAATGAGATTTGTTGGAATGTTTATTAGTGTTTTCAATCAATCTTCCGAGATATACAACCGTGGATGCAGTGTGGCCAAATGGTTTAGGCAGTCCTGTACAGATACCGCATTTTAGCTGATAGATTACAATCATGTCTTTGTTTTTGTCTTTTTCTTTCAATTTTTGAATTCGTTCATTCATTCATTGATTCATTCTTTCCTTCCTTTTGTTCAAATCAAAATGTGAGATTCCACTTAAATTATTTTAATTACCTTGGCTTTTTTTGCTGCGTATAACTTTTCGGATAAACTAAGATTTAAATGCTTAATCAAATGAAAAACGCTTAAAATAAATCGACTGACACAAATTCTTTTCTACTTGAAGCACAAGGCCCGTAACTTTTTGGGGAAGGGGCCCAGTCGATTAGATCGACCCCAGTACGCAACTGGTACTTAATTTATCAACCCCGAAGAGATGAAAGGCAAAGTCGACCTCGGCGGAATTTGAACTCAAAACGTAGCGGTAGACGAAATACCTATTATTTTACTACCCACAAGGGGCTAAACGCAGAGAGGACAAACAAGGACAGACAAACGGATTAAGTCGATAATATCGACCGCAGTGCGTAACTGGTACTTATTTAATCGACCCCGAAAGGATGAAAGGCAAAGAAAGTCGACCTCGGCAGAATTTGAACTCAGAACATAACGGCAGACGAAATATCGCTAAGCATTTCGCCCGGCGTGCTAACGTTTCTGCCAGCTCGCTGCCTTTAGACTGACACAAATTGAATCTCTGACGAACACACTCCAACCCCTTCGCCACTGCTGTCTCCTTTATATCTTTTCTATCACTATTAGAATGGCCTTTGATCCTCGGAGCTGAGTGGTTTCCTAATTACTCCACTTAGACACTCGCCTATACTCATCCGCTTTTCTCATCTCATCAACCTTATCTGTTTCACCCATGGACTCGCACTAAGCACTAACTTCATCCCTTTTTCCTCAAGAAACCAATCTTCTGGAAGTTTCTCCCTGCTCATGCTTTTTTCTGCAGGTTAAGTGGAATATTAAGGGCATCAATCACACTATTGTGAAGGAACATGGCTCAGTGGTTAGAGCGTCGAGCTTACGAGCGTGAGGTTGTGAGTCCGATTCCCGGACCGGGCTGCGTGTTGTGTTCTTGAGCAAGACACTTTATTTCACGTTGCTCCAGTTCACTCAGCTGTAGAAATGAGTTGCGACGTCACTGGTGCCAAGCTGTATCGTCATTTGTCTTTCCCTTGGACAACATCGGTGACGTGGAGAGGGGAGACTGGTATGCATGGGCGACTGCTGGCTTTCCTCAAACAACCTTGGTCGGACTTGTGCCTCGGAGGGTAACTATCTAGGTGCAATCCCATGGTCATTCATGACCGAAGGGGGTCTCCTTCTACTAATCACGCTATTCTTGGAGGGACTGCAAAGTTCCCCGTTTTGCTCCTTTGTTCAGATTCAAGAAATAACAAAATGATGCAATTTTTAATCAAGGTACGAGTAATTTCTTTTAGCTTCCATGTGCAAATGCATTTATGAACGAGTGATAACTTTAGTGGATAAGGAAATGAGAATTATTATAGTCGTTCATTCCTTTGAGAAATACATGAACATAATAACCAAGAATTTAATTCCTAAATTCGGTTCACAGAGAACTTACAGCTTACTACTTAGTGAAACACAAAAAAACACAAAAAAAAAAAAACAAAAAAAAAAAAACGATGCTCAGAAAAGGAGTAATGAATTGTTAAATTTTGAAGCAGAAAACAAAACAAGCGAAATCTGATTGAATTGAAATATTTCTATAATTTATTTTATTGACTCTCAAGAGTTGAATGGCGAACGTAGACCTGAATGTAATTGGAAAGCAGGATTAAAGAATTAGACACCATAAAGCATGTCATCTCTCTGCGTACAAAAGTGCAGCAATTCTCCCAAACATTGTTAATGAGTGAGCTGAAATTATAGATCGCTGGATGTCAAATTCCATTCTCTTTATGGGTTAACGAGGGTTTTAATCCAATGTTTTGTCAGGGTAGCATTTTAAACATGCAACACCAAACAATGTTAGTGTTAAAAGACAACTCATCACACACCGAAAAAATATAAAACAAAAACATATCCGGTGGGTGGGGTTGCGCGTTCAAGCTTACCTTTTTTATCCATGTCAGTTGACGTTGAGTTGGAATTACTTTCTAATTCCTCGATTCCTAAAATAAATCCAAGTTGGTTAAATATTGCCAACATGTGGACACATTCGCACACACGCACAAAAACGCACACAAACGTGTGCGTACACAATGGACTCAAATATGATGGCGGGAAGGAGTGATATAACCAGCGAGAGATGGGTGGTGTGTGTCGAAATTTATCAGAAATTTGGATACTAAATGGAAGAATAAGCAATACACAGTAAATAAATAAATAAATAAATAAGTAGATAAATAATTTTTTTTATATTTCGAGCATCAGGAAAGGAACAAGGGTAAACTGGCCATAATAAATCACAGACTACCAGAACTAGTTTGAAGAAGATTTCTCTTTATGGTGACTGAGGTCAGAGGTTCAGATCGTAACATGTTCACTTACAAATTCCCATCACAACTAGTTTAGGCTGACCCCACCCCTATTCCGCAGCGATGGAGTCAATATCTTTTTTTCCTTTTCTTTGTGTGTGCATGTGTGTGTGTGTGTGTATCTATTCAATCTATTCTTTTTCCCCACCAAAACATTGGGACAAAAACGAAAGTAGAACAATATTTATGAAAATAGCAATTATTAACAAAAGTCAACATGCCATGAATTAATACAATTTGCTCAGCATATTAACACCAACGGGACCCACATCGTTCCATATTAAGACGAAAGAGTCATAAAAAAAATGTCGACGACTCATTTATAACTCCTCATTTCTGCGTCCCCTCTCGTCCTTTCACCATTAGTTTCTTCATTTCCTCTAAACTTCTTTCTTTCTCTTCACACCTCCTCTCCATCATCTTCCCCTATTTCTTATTCTTTATTCTAATAACATTTTATTTCTTTACTTTCCTTTCCTTTCTCCCCCCACTCCCTTGCTTTTTCTTTACCTCCATCTTCTCGTTGGCTATTTTCCTCTTATCCCCCCCCCCATTATACTATTCCATTCTTATGTTTTCTTTCATCTTTCTCTCATTCTAATTTTTCTTTATTTCCCGTCTTTCTTTCTCTTTTGCTGACTTGAGCTCCTTTTTCATTGTCATTTATATTATCTATTTTTCTATTTTTCATTGCTTTGTTCTTTATTATTTTTACCTCAGCCCCGTCCACCAATTTTTCTCAAAAATCAGGCAAAGCATAATTCTTCCCAGTAGCATATTCTATTGTGAAACACAAGGTGTAACTGAGGCTGGAATCGAACCTTGTATACTTGAAACTCGGCATATATGCTTATTCAGCCTTATCCAAATGCTTAGGCTCTCCTACAAAAAGCATGCACAGACACAAACATGCTATATATACAATATGAACATATAGAGAATAATACCTATTTCTTTACTACCCACAAGGGGCTAAACCTCAGAGAGGACAAACAAGGACAGACAAACGGATTAACTGGTACTTAATTTATTGACCCCGAAAGGATGAAAGGCAAAGTCGACCTCAGCGGAATTTGAACTCAGAACGTAACGGCAGACGAAATATCTATTTCTTTATTTCCCACAAGGGGCTAAACATAGAGGGGACAAACAAGGACAGACATAGGTATTAAGTCGATTACATCGACCCCAGTGCGTAACTGGTACTTAATTTATCGATCCCGAAAGGATGAAAGGCAAAGTCAACCTCGGCGGAATTTGAACTCACAACGTAACGACAAGCGAAATACCGCTAAGCATTTCGCCCAGCGTGCTAACGTTTCTGCCAGCTCGCCACCTTTTGAACATATAGAAAATAATACCTCAACAAACATGCATACATAAGTATTTAGATTTAAGTTTCACCATACTCACGTTTTGACAAAGACTTCTCGTTGTCATCAACCGATATAGTACTGTTTCCATCATCAGGTGTTCCCCCATTCAAGGGACTCTGTACAACACTTAATTTGTGGCACACTTCAAACGCTTGACCGATTGTTCGGACAATTCTCATCGCTTGACTCTGTCAAAATAATAAAATCCATTATATATATATATACACACATATTACACACACACATATTCAATAGAAATTTATTTACAATAGGCGCAGGAGTGGCTGTGCAGTAAGTAGCTTGCTTTCCAGCTACATGGTTCCGGGTTCAGTTCCACTGCGTGGCACCTTGGGCAAGTGTCTTCTACTACAGCCTCGGGCCGACCAAAGCCTTGTAAGTAGATTTGGTAGACGGAAACGGAAAGAAGCCCGTCGTATATATGTGTGTGTGTGTGTGTGTGTCTGTGTGTATTTGTGCGTTTGTGTTTGTCCCCCTCAACATCGCTCGACAACCGATGCTAGTGTGTTTACATCTCCGTGACTTAGCGGTTCGACAAAAGAGACCGATAGAATAAATACTAGGCTTACAAAGAATAAGTCCTGGGGTCAATTTGCTCAACCAAAGGTGGTACTCCAGCATGGCCGCAGTCAAATGATTGAAACAAGTAAAAGAGTAAAAGATTATAATATAATGTAATATAATATAATATAATAAATATATCATAATATAAGATAAGCATAACAAATCCTCAAAAAAGACATAAAGCCAACAATTTATTTCGATTTGGCAGTGAATTTGGCAGCCCTTACATAGAATTTCGTGTGCTCTTTATAACCGTGGCCCTGAAAAGGCATGTGTACATAGGTAGGACATTTTTATAAATTCACTACTGTATATAAGTCGAAAAAATTGTTGGCTTTATATGTGTTTTTTAAGGATTTGTTATGTTATATTATATTATATTTTTTCTATTATATTATATTATAATGTAAATAAATTTTTAGTTTGTGAATTGTTTTTCTCTATTTCATTTAATATTTGTATATTATAACTACACTTTTTTATTTGTGGGATTCAACTACTGCATCAGTGAATTGGATGTTTTACATCTCTTTGAAGGAATTGTATAAGAGATCGTATAAAAAGATCGTGGTTAAGGCCAAAACAATGCGAAGTAAATGCAAGACAAACCACAAGAAAAACAAATATGTGAATTAATGTAGACTTACTTTGCATTCAATATTTCGGAGTTATGACCCCATTTTCAAGAAATTGACGAATGTTACCGATGTGCTTGTGTGTGAGCGTGTATGGAGTGGACATGCGCAGAAGGGTGTTGCTATAACAACCGGCTAGCTTCCTGTAACTCTGTTCTATTATTGATCTTGGGTTTCTTTTTGGTATATGAGGATAGCCTCAGAGATTCTAAGGCTGCCCCTGTTTCGCTGCGTTGCTTTGATATGTACTGTGACTAGAGGCAACCTTAGAATCTCTGAGGCTATCCTCATACACCAAAAGAAATCCAAAATCAATAATAGAAGGGAGTTACAGGAAGTTACCTGGTTGCTATAGCAACACCCTTCTGCGCATGTTCACTCCACACACGCACATCGGTAACATTCGTCAATTTTTTGAAAATGGGGTCATAACCCCGAAATATTGAATACAAGATAACTCTACATTAATTCACATATTTGTTTTCTTGTGGTTTACCTTGCATTTACTTTGCATTGTTTTGGCCTTACACACGATCTTTTATACAATATATTCTACACAATGCTTGACAGTAATATATATATATATATATGTGGTGTGTGTGTGTGTGTGTGTGTGTGAGAGAGAGAGTATATGTATATTGTAATTAAAAGAACGGTAGTTTCGTAATAAATTTTATTAACCTACAGTTCTTTCTGTTATAAGAACCTTGCGGTTAGAGCTAATCACTTGTGCAACGTCATATGGTTTCCTTGGAGCCTTTTCAATGATTGTAAGTTAATTGCGGAAAGAGTTTAAATATTCACTTGATGGTTTGCTCTTTTACTCTGAAGCATTAAGTATAATGAGTTCTAACAACCGATTATTATTACTATACCTTAGAGGATTCGTAGTATATATATTCATATGTATATTCAGACATATATGCAGACATACACACATACAAACACATTAACGCATATATAAGCATGTATAAAACCGATATTAAAACAATATTTTTAGCTGTCAGTCCGAGAAAAAACAGTCCTGTTTTTAAACAAAATAGAAAAATACACGTATGAGCAAGCAAGATGTAGCAAGAGAATTCTTTGCACACAATGTCCACTAGAATATTTAATGTAAAATCGAAGAAAAACCTGTGAAAGTTGGCTTGCCGGTGACAAATAATCCAAGATTATGGTCTCAAGAATTTGTCTTATGAAGAAAGGCTGAAGACGCTCGACCTTTATTCTCTAGAAAAACGACGACGCCGTGGTGATCTCATTCTCGCTCACATCATAAGCGGAAAATGTAACCTCTCGAAAGAGCTGTTCTTCACTCCTGCTCCAGAGCGTCGGCTGCGGGGTCATTCCGAAAAGCTCTATCTGCGACGATTTCATCTCAATCGAAGGAGAGGGGCTTTCTCCGTCCGGGTTGCGGATCCGTGGAACAAGCTGCCAGACGAGATGGTGAAGATGCCGACGACCGTTTTGTTCAAAGTCTCCCTTGACCTCAAGTGGCCTGAACTCTTTACATGAACACCACCCTGTACATAATTCCATGGCCCCCTACATGGCCTTGCTTTTTGCTTTTTGAGCCAAAAAATTAACTAACTAAGAAGTACAGTCCTCCGTACTTCTCAACACAAAACTTCATTCAACAAACATATTTACTACTAAGCCTCAATTATGACCACAACATACATAACCATCTCTTCTTGACGAATGACTTGTAGCTGGAAACATCGTACCTTTCTCTTTCTTCGCGTTAACTACCAGATTTCCTCTAAAGTTCGAATCCATACTCTGCCAATGTATTTCTTTCTGTCTTTACTTTTCAATCTTCGTACCTAATTTCATTCTTCCTCTGCAACATAATTCTCTACTTGTCACAGCACTCTTTCACACTTGCTCACTCTCCCCACATTTTCTTTTACATCTTCTACTTCTTTTTATTCTTTCTACAGTTACCCCCAACCACTCTCTTGCCCAAACAATGGCTGACGAATATATAAATTAGATAAACTGTCTCCTGCTTCACAAATGCCTCCGTTTTAAGTTTATCCCGCAAACTGAAGATTAACGAATCAAATTATTGTATTTTGTAATTACATATTGTTGAACAGCACCACCATGTCGTTACTATTGTCTCCTGCTGCAGTCCCAATATACAATGACAATAACAATTACAATTACAAAGACACCGTACTCCCCAATACCGCCACAACCACAATAGCGACCACCGTCACCTCTACAGCGACTACGATCACCGTCACCAGCACCACCACCACTGCCGTCACCAGCACCATCGCCAACAATAACATTTAGCTTGAGAAGAGAAAGAATGATGGAAATACGAATACTGCGAGGAGAATGAGAAGAGAAATAGTGAGACGAATAGGTAAATAGTTAGATAGACAGACAGATAAATAGATAGATCAAGACTGACACACACACACACACACACACACACATATATATACATACTTATATATATATATACACACACACACACATATATATATACTACATATACATACTATATATTCGTGTCGTTTCGTTTCTTTTCTCCAAGTAAGTTTATATATATATATATATATATATACTTAGATAGATAGATAGATAGATAGATAGATAGATAGATAGATAGATAGATAGGTAGATGGTTAGATTGATGGATAGATTGGGAGAGAAAGTGGGGCATTGACTAGGAGACTAAGTGCGTGATAAGGTAATGAGAGGGAGGGAAGGAAGGGGACAGAAAGGAAAGCGAGTGCAAAATAATGTCAAGCCAAGGGTCTGTTGATATTACTTAAATGAAACCGGTTTGATTTAATTAGGTTTTCAAACATAGTATAACGGTATTTTTTATTTTTTTCGGCGTGTGTGTTTGTGCTTAATGTTTCTTTATGTCCGTTTTGCAAAAAATATTTTATGGAAGCTAATTAAATAAAAACAATATGTGACGTTACCACAGCTATTGTAGTTAACTCATCTCAAAAAGTGGGTAAACTAGATTGGCCTCTATTTTGAATTTTAAAGAACGACAGGTTGATTGTTTCGAAAACAATGTATAGACATATACACTCTATCTCTCACACACATATATACACTCGTATTTAAACTCATGTACACACACATGTACGTAGATAAATTTACGCAATGTGCACTTGTGTACACTAACGAATACGCATACGAACATATGCACAAGTCTAAAGTTGGTTATAAAGTGAATAGTGTTATAACCAAAATGGCGACGCTCATGACAGTCGGATTTTTATAGCGGTAGTGGTAGTAAAAATGGTGGTGGTAATAGTAACAGAGGTGGTGGTGGTGGCAGGAGCAGTTGCAGCAGCCACAGTAGTAGTAGTAGTAGTAGTAGCTGTGATGTATAGAGAATGGAAAGATAGCTTTCTCACACACGCGCTCTCTCTCTCTCTAGCTTTCAAATTGATTATATTCCATTCGATCTAACAGTATTGAGTACGTTTTAAAATTGTTCGATCAGTATGAGACTGTTCAGTATCTCTCTCTCTCTCTCTCTCTCTCTCTCTCTCTCTATCTATCTATCTAACTATTTATCTATCCATCCATCCATCCATCCATCCGTCCGTCCGTCCATCCATCTATCTATCTATCTATCTATCTATCTATCTATCTATCTATCTATCTATCATCTATCTATCTATCTATCTATCTATCTATCTCTATCTATCTATCTATCTATCTATCTATCTATGTGTGTATATATATACTAGGGGAGTATATGCCGGGTGTGATAGGTGTGCGCTGCACACCCGTCGAAAATGGTAAGTTTATTATAAATATTAACTTTACTCATTAATTTAATCGCAAATTTTAATGGAAAACTTTTGTTATAACCCTCCTTAAAATTTGTTGGCATTGGGTGTGGCAGCACACCCAGTACAACAATCACAATACGCCAATCACAATAGCTATGTATATATATGTATATAGTGAAGGCGCAATGACCCAGTGGTTAGGGCAGCGGACTCGCGGTTTCGATTCTCAGACCGGGCGTTGTAAGTGTTTATTGAGCGAAAAACACCTAAAAGCTCCACGAGGCTCCGGCAGGGGGTGGTGATCCCTGCTGTACTCTTTCACCACTCTTTCTCTCTTTCTTCTGTTGGCCTGCTCGCTTAGCCAGCGGGGTGGCGTCATTTGAAGGCTAAAACAGTGCGAACGCATTGTGACCAGCGATGTGTAAAACTTCTGATGGTCTGGTCGGTCACGAAAAAAAAAAATATATATGTAGACATATGAATACACGCACAAATACACACACACTCACACATATCTTGTGCGTAGTTAGATGTACGACTACTACTGTATGAGTTAGAGCTCCACGTAGATTATCATTAACCAATTCAGCTACCAGTATAGTGGATAGTATACCACTGTACATAGCAGTGTTACTAGTTATCGTATACAGAAAGGAGGAAAATTATGATAAGCTATGATAAGTCATTTGTTTTTACGTCCGTTTCATCGTTGCAGTTATTTGGAGCTCAACACTGAATGTTCCAAATGCATTTGGACACCTAACCGCAATGGTTCATCAAGAAAACAATGTTCTCTTTTCTCTCTCTCTCTTACTCTCTTTTACTTGTTTCAGTCATTTGACTGCGGCCATGCTGGAGCACCGCCTTTAGTCGAGCAAAATCGACCCCGGGACTTATTCTTTGTAAGCCTTAGTACTTCTTCTATCGGTCTATTTTGCCGAACCGCTAAGTTACGGGGACGTAAACACACACCACCATCGGTTGTCAAGCGATGGTGGAGGCGACAAACACAGACACACACACACACACATACACACGTATATACATATATACGACAGGAACCCAGAACCATATGGTTGGTAAGCAAGCTATCTACCGCACAGCCACTCCTGCACCTAATGACAATTTGCACTTGTGTTTATCTTTAGTTTTTCCCCTGGTGTGTGTGTGTGTGTGTGTGTGTGTGTGTGTGTGTGTGTGCGTGCGTGCGTGTGTGTGTGTGTGAATGTGTGTGTGCATATATGTTTATGTGCAGTGAAACAGAGAGATGGCCAGAAAGAAAGGTAAATGCAGAAAGAAAGAGAGAAAAATGAACATCCTCGTACTAAAGAGAATTCTTTTACCTTTTTGTATGCCTTGAATACGTTACACTTGAAGACATTGGTAGGACCGTCTCTTGCAATGTAGCTCCAAATTTTCAAGTCTTGAGAGTCATGGGAAACATAAAAGATCCTAAAAGATAAAAGAAATATTTTAAAATATTTTATTGCCGGTCCATTAGATCGTAAATTTTGGTCTTGGATGGGGAACTTATTTGGTCGCATTTATTAACCGTGGACAACTTCTACTCTTTTACTACGTTTATGTCTTATAAATGTGAAGGTGCGTGGCCCGGAGATTAGAGTGTTGCACTCAGGTTTACAAGATCATGGGTTTGATTCCCAGACTGGTTGGTGTGTTGTGTTCTTGAGCAAAACGCTTTATTTCACGATTCTGTAATCTCGGTTACTTATAGGTAATGAAAACCGGCTAATGGGCCGTTTGAATCCTAGAACGATGCAATAATGTCCAGGGTACTCACATTACAAATTTTATATCTAGTTGAAATGAAGGCAAGATAACTTCTGAGCTGTGGACCCCTACTGAAACAGAAACACGTAGCCACAGCAGTCCTCATTTTCATAAAAAAAAAAAAAAAAACATACAAAATCCCTGTCTTTTCCATAATGGCATGTCAACTACGGAGAAAGCTTGATTTTTGAGATTACCTCCCCTTCTCATTTCGAATCTGTCGCAATTGTGATAAGCGTTTGTTTAACGTCTCTTTTAGCAAGGATAATTTGAATAAACCAAGAATTTATATTGCATGACATTTAATATACTTTTATTCGTGCTTCTTAACCAAATCCTTGGCATTGGTCACAATCAGTTATTTTTCTTCTTTCTTACCTCATTTAGTTCTACATACACACGCACACATATATGCATATATACATACGTATATATATATATGTATTCATACATATCCGTATGTATCTCTATGTATGTTGAATACATACAATATATATATATATATATATATATATAATATATATATATATATATATATATATATATATATATAGATATATATTATATATATATATATTATATTATATAATATATATATATATATATATATATATATATATTATATATATATATATTATATATATATTATATATATATATATATATATATATATATGACTTTCACTATTATTTCATAGTGGAACTTAACTGAGATTATTTGACAATTATGTGTTTTAAAGGGCATTAGCAGTGTGATATGAATGGGCTGGAAATCGCATGGCTGATTACTCGCTCTTGCGCTACGTTGGTTACCATCTTTGCAGCAGATATTAAGCAGAGAAAACTATAATCACGCCTAGCATACACCGTGCTACTCTTACACAATCGTCAAATGTCATATATATATATATATATATATATATATATATATATATATATGTATGTATGTATGAATGCATATTATTGTTGTGTGTATATATATGCATGTATATATAAATGTATATATATATGCATATGTATATATATGCATATAATATATATATGTATAATATTATATATTAATATATTATATATATGCATATATATATATGCATATATATACATATGCATATATATATACATTTATATATATATGCATATATATATATTCATTATATATATATATATATGCATATATATATATATATTTTTTTTTTTCCTTTATATTCTTTTATTTGTTTCAGTCATCTGACATCGGCCATGCAGGAGCACCGACTTTAGTCGAACAAATCGACCCCCAGGACTCATTCTTTGTACTTATTCTATCGGTCTCTATTGCCAAAGTGCTAATTTATGGTGACGTAAACACACCAGCATCGGTTGTCAAGCGATGACGGGGCGACAAACACAGGGCGACAAACACAGACACACAAGCATATAACCACACATCCACAGACATATATATCAAAATAAGCAACAAGGATATCCTTGTTGCTTATTTTGATTGTAATCAGCCCATTTTGAATTCTATGGATAATACCAAACTAAATTCTGGTGCATTTAACTTAAGAACCATATTCAACTGAATCTAAATTTTACTGATTATATATATATATATATGTGTGTGTGTGTGTGTGTGTGTGTGTATACAACGGGTTTCTCTCAGTTTCCGTCTACCAAGTCCACTCGCAAGGCTTTGGTCGACCCGAGGCTGTAGCAGAAGACACTCGCCCAAGGTACTACGCAGTGGGACTGATCCCGGAACCATGTAGTTGGGAAGCAAGTTTCTTATCACACAGCTACTTTTATATTTATATATAAAAGTGCCACTAACCACAACTGCAGAGATAATATAATTGTGAATAACAACCAACAGCAACAACAAGAAGAACAGCATCAGCAATGACGGTTTTAAATGTTGGCACAAGGCCAGCAATTTTAGGGGACGGGTTAAATCGATTACATCGACACCAGTGTTCAGCTGTTACTTATTTTATGGACACAGAAAGGTTAAAAGACAAAGTTGGTATTCGTAGAACGTAATGATACAGAAGAGATGCCCGTAACGGTTCTGCCAGCTCGCCGCCCTAGCAGCAATGATAATTGTGATTTCCATTTGAGGAAAAGGACCAGCGATTTTGAAAGGAGGCGGGTAGTCGATAGCATATCCCAGGACTTAGCTGGCACTTTGTGTTATCGATTCAAAAAGGATGAAAAGCTCAGCTGACTTCGATAGGGACTAGTATACTTTCTTGCATTAAAGCAGTCTTCAAGGTCACATTACGTGAGTCACTTAAAGCACGGACAAGCTTTTTCGACAACCGGGCCGCATGCGACATTACAAAGGAGCATTCGGGCCACATAATAACAGTTTCAAATCTAAGTACCAGCCCAGCAATTTCGAAGTGTTGGGGGTGTCGATACCGGTATATCCTGTACACACCCATATATACAAACAACCTAGAGTTGTCTAACTACTGCGACAATAAGATGCGGACCATCATCATCCATTGCACTGAATAAACAACTCACCCATTACCTCTCATATTCATTTTTTAAATTTATCGACACAAAAGGGTAGAAAGTCGGCGGGATTTGAACTCAGAAGAAATATCTCATAGCGTTTTTTCTCCGACACTGACGATCCTGCCAGCTCACAATTATACAGTAATTGTTTCAAACATAGGTGCAAGGTCTAAATTTTTGGGGAGGGAGTTAGTTGATTAAATTGCCTTACCCAGTACTTGACTGGTGTTTTCGGAATTTGAACACAGAACGTTCAGAAGATTCGCGAGAAATACCTCTAGGCTTTTGCTTTCGACGCCCCTAGTGCAGTCATAGGCAAACTGGGACTTTCTTAATAGCACGCCTAACGAAAGAATACCTTGAAGTGTGGCCCGAAGGCTCCTGTGTAATGTCGCATGCAGCCCGGTTGTTGAAAAAGCTTGCCCGTGCTTTCAGTGGCTCACGTAATGTATATACATTCATTCATAGAAAAATACACACATATATGCACGTGTGTATGGGTTTGTATCTGTACGCATGTGTGTGTGTGTGTATGTATATCTATCTATCATCTATCTATCTATCTATCTATCTATCTATCTATCTATCTATCTATCTATCTATCTATCTATCTATCTATCTATATCTATACTGATACACTTAGACCTTGAAGACTGCTTTAATGCAAGAAAGTATACTAGTCCCTTAATATTTCATATTCAATATTTCATGTATTCAATAAGACAATCAATACTTCGCTGTGTGGTAATTAGCTTGTTTACCAACCACATGGTTCCGGGTTCAGTCCCACTGCGTGGCACCTTGGCCAAGTGTCTTCTACTATAGCCTCGGGCCGACCAAAGCCTTGTGAGTGGATTTGGTAGACGGAAACTGAAAGAAGCCCGTCGTATATATATAATATATATATATATATATATGTATATATATATATATATATGTGTGTGGTGTGTGTGTGTGTGTGTGTGTGTGTGCGCGTGTGTGTGTGTGTCTGTGTTTGTCCCCCTAGCATTGCTTAACAACCGATGCTGGTGTGTTTATGTCCCCGTAACTTAGCGGTTCGGCAAAAGAGACCGATAGATAAGTACTGGGCTTACAAAGAATAATCCCGGGGTCGAGTTGCTCGATTAAAAGAGGTGCTCCAGCATGGCCGCAGTCAAATGACTGAAACAAGTAAAAAGTAATAGAAATATAAAACATAAAAACAGACTGAGTTGGAATTTCGTTGAATAAATATATCCCTATACACATCATACAAACCCCTTTATATTATATATATATATATATATATATTATATATATATATATATATATAGATATAATATATATATACATATATATATATTACATACATATATAGATTAATAAGTAAAATAAAACATAGCATATATAAACATACATATATGTACGTACCTACCTCTACATGTATATATACATGTATATATGGGTACAGAACACCAACTCATATATGTATGTATATATGCATATGTTTTATTTTATTTATTAATTTAGTATATACTGAACGCACGCATCCATTTCTAAGTAAGATTGTTCTTAATATATATATATATAAAGTTAATCCAAACAAGAAAACAAAAACAAAAAAACAACAACGCAAGGACGTGGAACAAATAAAGTATTATTGGACGCTCAGGAAAGAAGGGAAGAAGGAGGGTTTGACGTTTCGAGCAGAGCTCTTCGTCGGAAACATAGGAGAAGGAAAGATCCCGAGAAGGGAAGACAGGGGAAAAAAATCGCTAGTGATACAGACGAGGTCACATATGATGCATTTTTTTAATTGGTGTAAAGAGGTCAGACATTCCGAGGTTTTCTATCGTAACAAGAAATAAAAATTGAAAATGACGATGATGCTGGCAATGATAATAAAGCAGCACAGGGGCAAGAACAATAACTATAACAAAGAGTAGGCCCAAAACAAAAAAACGACAAAAACACCAAACCACCATCCACCCATCCATCCATGCAACCCACCAACCAGCCAGCCAGCCAGCCAGCTAGCTTGCACGCAAACTTCAACTAACCTCAACTAACCCATCAAATAAATGATTTCTGTGTTGGTCTCGAGATGTCAAGATATTTTCTGATAGGGGTCACAGAACAGTAAGAGGAAAGGGGACAGTACAATAGCCGGTTAGTTGGTGACTAATAGAAAGTGTGACTGGGTAAAAATCGCTGGGGACAATATTGCTTAAATGAGAAAGGCGGCGACGGCCGGGGTCGAGGGATCTATTGGCGACCTGGTGGCATTATTGATTATACTTAGTGACTATATCATTCAATGGATTAGAGATTGAGATGTAGTTGTGATGGATTAGGACATGCATTTAGAAGGTGGTTATGGTGGTAGGTATGTGTCGGCGAGCTGGCAGAAACGTTAGCACGCCGGGCGAAATACTTAGCAGTATTTCGTCTGCCGTTACGTTGTGAGTTCGAATTCCGCCGATGTCGACTTTGCCTTTCATCCTTTCGGGGTCGATAAATTAAGTACCAGTTACGCACTGGGGTCGATGTAATCGACTTAATACCTATGTCTGTCCTTGTTTGTCCCCTCTGTGTTTAGCCCCTTGTGGGTAATAAAGAAATAGGTATGTGTGTGTGAGTGAGATGGTTGTGGTTGTATATATGTGTGTGAGCATGATATGGAGCACGGAAAATGTATGTTGTAGGCGCAGGCATAGCTGTGTGCTAAGAAGTTTGTTTCCCAGCCACTTGGTTACGGGTTCAGCCCCTCTGCGTGGTACCTTGGGCAAGTGTCTTTTACTGTAGCCTCGGGTCGACCAAAACCTTATGAATGAATTTGGTATAGGGAAACTGAAGGAAGCCCGTCGTATATATATATATATATATATATGTGTGTGTGTGTTGGTGTGTGTGTGTGTGTGTGTGTGTGTGTGTGTGTGTGAGTGTGTGTGAAGGCGCGTGGCTTAGGGGTTAGGGCATTCGGCTCACGATCGTAAGGTCGTGAGTTCAATTCCCAGCAACGCGTTGTGTCCTTGAGCAAGACACTTTATTTCACATTGTGGAGGCGCAATAACCCAGTGGTTAGGGCAGCGGACTCGCGGTCGTAGGATCGCGGTTTCGATTCCCAGACCGGGCGTTGTGAGTGTTTATTGAGTGAAAACACCTAAAAGTTCCACGAGGCTCCGGCAGGGGATGGTGGTGATCCCTGCTGTACTCTTTCACCACAGCTTTCTCTCACTCTTACTTCCTGTTTCTGTTGTACCTGTATTTCAAAGGGCCGGCCTTGTCACTCTCTGTGTCACGCTGAATATCCCCGAGAACTACGTTACGGGTACACGTGTCTGTGGAGTGCTCAGCCACTTACACGTTAATTTCACGAGCAAGCTGTTCCGTTGATCGCATCAGCTGGAACCCTTGTTGTCGTAACCGACGGAGTGCTCCTGAGTTTTCATTACTCGGGGAAGGTTCTAGGAGGTGGACGTCAAATTTTGGCCCTATCTATCTATCTATCTATCTATCTATCTATCTATCTATCTATCTATCTATCTATCTATCTATCTATCTATCTATCTATCTATCTGCCTATCTATCTATCTATCTATCTATCTATCTGCCTATCTATCTATCTATCTGCCTATCTATCTATCTTATATATGCTTGTATGTGTGTCATACTCGACACTGCGCGAAAGAGAATGATCGAAATAAAAACTTTAAAAATCGGGGGCCAGAGCAGTGCCTAAATTTTAATGATGCAAAACACTTCCCTTCTATATTTTCTATGTACATAAACACAAATGTGATCGCGAACACAATTTCCTTTTTTTTTGTTTATTATTTCTTTTTTAGATATATTTCCAGAACAACCTATATATTACAGACTCAGTAAACTGCCCCTACGTAGTTCACAGCTCATAATAATAGCTGTCGTATATCTTCTGGACAGGATACATAATTCTATGCGTCTCAGGTTATCAAAGTTATTATGCATAGTTAGGAAACCTTCTGGGAGTTTAAGTAGAGAGAGACCGGTGTCATGGTGAATAAAGAGATCCATCAGTCATCCACTCGTTAAATGTTACAGAATCTGGAACTAAGCACCATCGTTATGATTGCATGAGAGAGCATTTATCATCGTCCTGTACCTAAACACAGTACACATCGATGCACATACACGTATACCATTATATGCATAATATATTTGCACAGCATGCACATACATATGTGTGTATATGTGTATGTATACACACAATATGTACATACATATTTGTATATATATAGATACCTACATACATACATACACACATATACACATATATATATATATTATATATATATATACATCACACACACACACACACACACATATATATATATATATATATATATATATCTATATATACATATACATATACACACACACATACTGCAGCATATAGGCGAGCAAGGCAAAACGAACTAGTGTATTTGTAGTCGATAATATATATGCATGTGTGTGTGTATGTATATATATATGTGTGTGTATGTATATATATATATATGTGTGTGTGAGTGCATGTATATATATATATATATGTGTGTGTATATGTATGTATATGTATATACATATATGTATGTATATATTGATGCATTGATGTAATTTTCACATACGTACCCACGCAAAACCAAATATATTTACGTATATACGTAAACATATATTCATAGGTATACACACACATATACTCGCACACATGTATATACACAGAACCCCCTCACACACCCCACACACATATGCACAAAAATCATCGAAAGATCTATCCGCGTAGACGCAGTCGATTGTACGAAGTAATATGTTTTAAAAATTAAATAAGAAATATACTTGTGCACTATACAAAGGTGGATGACAGTATCCACGTCATGTGCATGAATATCGAACTGAACAAGCTGCAGTATTTGACTACAACCGTTCTGAGTTCAATTCCCGAGTTCAAATCGAGTTCATTTAGCACATCACATTCCTGCGGTCGGTTAAATAAGTGTACGTGTCGATTTACTCGATAGCTTGTCCAGAGTGCAATGACTAACCATCTGTTTGTCTCTGTCTGTCTGTCTCTCTCCCTTCTTCCCCCTCTCTACCCTCCCCCTCTCTCCCTTCTTCCATTCCCCCTCTCTCTCTATATAATATATGTTCTAGAGTAATGTTTTGGCTGCTATATCTAGCATGGTGGTATCTTTTAGATACCCTTATTCATAATTTTAATAATAATTATTACCTATGATGTTTCTATCCCTATGCTGGGCATCTGGTATGATCGGTATTTAAAATAACGATCTTATCCTTATATATATATATATATATATATAGTAATATAACGTCCACGTCTGCGTTGTGTTTTTCTCTTTTTTTTCTGTGTTTTCTTGTTTGGATTAACTTTATATATATATATATATATATATATATATTTATATACATTCAAAGCAATGAATAGCTTTGCGGAAACCATGGTATGCTTTGTTTTCTGACTTTCTAATCATCTCATAATAATGACTTTTATTACTACCTCAGTCCATCTGTAATGTATATATCTGTCGTTACCTTTCATAAATAGCCTTTTCTTTTTTTACTTACAATCTGTATTTTCGTTGATTTTTCATATTTTTCCCTTACATTTCCACGTGTATTTTATATTTTCTTTTTGTAACATATTTCTACTAACATACATATATATATATATATAGATAGATAGATAGATAGACACAACCATAAATTTATGCATACATATACCCGTATATGAACATACATTTTATTCAAATATACATATATTGATAATATATATGCATAAGTATGTATGTATGTAT
>NW_021835431.1:27500-37500 GCF_006345805.1 Octopus sinensis | reverse complement strand
AGCATTGCTTGACAACCGATGCTAGTGTGTTTACGTCCCCGTCACCTAGCGGTTCGGCAAAGAGACCGATAGAATAAGTACTGGGCTTGCAAAAGAATAAGTCCCGGGGGTCGATTTGCTCGACTAAAGGCGGTGCTCCAGCATGGCCGCAGTCAAATGACTGAAACAAGTAAAAGAGTAAAAGAGTAAAAGAGTATATAATTCAAAAATAGACGAAACGGAGTTAGAGGTTAACTTATAAACGAACATTGCCAATAGGGATTCAGTATGTGTTTATAAAGGATGGTGTTTTCAACGTTTTATTTATGTAACAAGAAGTCTGATATGGTTTCTTATGAGTAGATCCTTTGATGTATAGAGTAGCTAAGATCACCGATGTATATAAACTACAAGATCTTTTGTTACTAATGTATAAGATACTTTATTTCTTACAAGCAGTATCGCCCGGCGTTGCTCGGGTTTGTAAGGGAAATAACTATATAAGCATTTTTAGAGAGTTATAACCAAAAAATAGCAAAAAAATGCATTAAAAATGGAAAAAAAAATTATGGTAATTTTTTTTTCTAATCGTTGACTCATCCTAGACATTTTTAGAGAGTTACTTCCCTTATATAATAGCGAAAAAATGCATTAAAATGGAAAGAAATTATGGTAAATTCTTTTTAAAATCGTAGACTCATCGTAGACGCGCGCTAATACCCAGAAGGGCTCGATATGAATCACGACTATAAGATACCCGGTTTTGGTTAAAATGCACCGCAAAATGTGGGAGTAGTTAGGAATCTAAATCGTAGGAAACAGACACACAACTTGACTTTTATATATAAAGATATTTCAAATCGTATATGAAACAAGGGTTAGTTATATGTATTAGGGTTGCTGAATGTTTCTATATGATTATTAAAACGTAACTTAAAAGATCGAGATGAAACAGATATCAGAACGACACAGTAGATTAGTAAGCTATCGTACTGGCTAGACAGTTTAATTCAAGTGGGCATGCACTAGTATTTATGCAACGGCGATCAATATAAGGGCGGACGTTATGATTAAGTTCAGATAAAGATAATTAACTGAATCTTTTGAGTGAAATCGATGTCTCCATCTTTAACTTCGCTGAGTTTCACACGAGGGGTTATGAGAATGAATACTGAAAAATAAGATGACTGTCTAACTCTCAGTGTCTAGTAAAGGTCGGGTAATGAGTTTTAGTATATTCTGTTGGTGTTAGGATTCATGCTGGTGGAAAAAGTTGAACTCTTATTGATATTTATTGTACGATGGTTTAACTTCTCAACGGTCAACGCAAGACCATTATCGATGAATTACTGCAATTGAACATCAAGTGGCCTGTTTTTGAATGGAAATTTTTTTCTCCTGTATTTGCAGTGGCTCAGAATTATAGATGTTCTATTGAGCGACGTGGTTCACGCATTTGGATGATGTATTTTTCCGATAAACACAACACACCGTTTATGCGACATTGTTATACAGGATGGAAGTATACACATATCTGCATATGTTTGTGTGTGTGTGTGTGAATAAATACATATACATATATACATGCATAAATACATATACACACATATATATGTATATGAGTATATGCATACCTATATATATATATATATATATATATATATGTGTGTGTGTGTGTGTGTGTGTGTGTGTGTGTGTGTGTATGCGTATGTGTGTGTGTACACGTATATATATATGCATATACCTGTTGCATGTAGATAGATAGATAGATAGATAGATAGATAGATAGATAGATAGATAGATAAATAGATAGACAGACAGACAAACAGATAGACAGAGACAGACAGATAGTATATACATACATAGACGACAGACCTAAGTGCATATAAGTATGCAAACATATATATACATAAACTAAGTTATGTACGTGTGTACATACATACATACATATATACATGCATACAAACATACATACATACAAATAAATATACATACAAACATGCATACATACATACACGCATGCATATTTAGACACATAGCTATACACAATATCAGTATGGACACAAAGGTATGCAAGTACACATTTACACATATAAACGCATATCTGTATATGTATGCATCTACACATTCTTCGTTTCATAAACATAATTGCACATATACAAACACACACACACACACACACACATACACACGTACTCTTAAGAATGTATATACGCGGGATATGAACGCAATCATACACACTATACATACACACACAAAAAAAAACTGGCATTCCGTCGGTTACGACGACGAGGGTTCCAGTTGATACGATCAACGGAACAGCTTGCTCGTGAAATTAACGTGCAAGTGGCTGAGCACTCCGCAGACACGCGTAAACTTAACGTAGGGAGACTCAACGTGACACAGAATGTGACACATATTGTGACACAGATTGTGACATAGAATGTGACACAGAATGTGACGCAGAATGTGACACAGAATGTGACACAAAATGTGACAAGGCTGGCCCTTTTGAATTACAGGTACTCCTCATTTTTGCCAGCTGAGTGAACTGGGGCAACGTGAAATAAATTGTTTTGCTCAAGGACACAATAAGTCGCCGGGAATTGAACTCACGACTTTACGATCGTGAACCGAATGCCTTAACCACTAAGCCACGCGCCTTCACACATACACACAAATGCATATATAAGCATACATGAACATACATATGAATGTTTATGCATACATATACATACATATACATATATATACATATATATTCATACATATTTAAGTGTTATCGTTAAAGTCAGGTTAATTTTAACATGTTACGAAAGACCTTCCAAACGTGGCAATCATGTTTATGTTCAGTTATCTTATTTCTGCATTATCTAACATATCCTTCCATTACGATTATATTGGTGTTGCGGTTTCTAGCAGCCCCAATGACCACCTAAAGCTTCCGTATTGATTCTTGAGTTCGTTGTCAGTCGAACAGACAGCGTTCCTGTCGTGACTATCCCACCCTTTTCCAAGCTACAGGGTACCAGGAGCGTACTATCATGTGCTCTCTGTTTTCCAGAGTTAAACTGTATTTCGAGTGAAATGTGGTAGCTATTTCTATCAGGTCAAGTGACAGTAAGTCAAGAGACGAGCTGGCAGTATCGCTAGCACGCTGGGCGAAATGCTTAGCGGTATTTCGCTTGCTGTTATGTTCTGAGTTCAAATTCCGCCGAGGTCGACTTTGCTTTTCATCCTTTCGAGGTCGATAAATTAAGTACCAGTTACACACTGGGGTCGATGTAATCGACTTAATACCTATGTCTGTCCTTGTTTGTCCCCTCTGTGTTTAGCCCCTTGTGGGTAGTAAAGAAATAAGTATTTCGCTTGCTGTTATGTTCTGAGTTCAAATTCCACCGAGGTTGACTTTGCCTTTCATCCTTTCGGGGTCGATAAATTAAGTACCAGTTACGCACTGGGGTCGATGTAATCGACTTGATCCCTTTGTCTGTCCTTGTTTGTCCCTTCTATCTTAAGCCCCTTGTGGGCAATAAAGAAATAAGTGTAGCGCAGAGGTTCTTAACCATTTTTTAACGATGGACCCCTTTGGTTACTGTTTTACTCTGGTGGACTCCCAAAGCCATTCGATGTTTAAAAACTAGTTTTCTAGAAACTTCTTTCAAATTTCCTATTTTGTTTCACGTACATTAACCTGCATAGGTTGAACTATGGAAAATGATAGAGAAAGAAACCCAGCTATTTCAAACAATACGTACCAATACACCCATCTTAAGAAAACCCTTTTCAGGGAGGTCTTTAAAATACTATAAGACATATTGAATTTCTAAATCTCTCGTAGAGACCTGTACGGTGGTGGGGCGATAGAATGGTTGTATACTGTCAATCTAACAAGAACGTGACAGTAGGGGTTACACCACCGTTGTATAGCTCTAGGGCTATACAACGGTGGTGTACCCCCTACTGTCACGTTCTTGTTAGATTGACAGTATACAACCATTCTTTAAAATACTATTTTGGATCAATTTACTATCCGTTTGCGTGGACCCCCAAAAATTTTATATGAGCCCTCAGATGTCATATGGCCCCCGGTTGAAAACCATAGGTGTAGAAGGTCTCTCTTCAGCTCTTTTGTATGTCTGTAAGTTTTTTGGTGGGGTGGGGTCAAGTAATGTATGAGGTTTTGTTCCTCTTTACAGTTCTATATTTAAGAAATGAGGAATTATGTACATTATTTCGTTTGTACAACATTGTTGTTTCTGTTGTTTTCTTCTTCTTCTTCTTCTTCTTCTTCTTCTCTTTCTTCTTCTTTTTCTTCTTCTCTTCTTCTTCTTCTCCTTCTTCTCCTTCTTCTCTTCTTCTCCTTCTCTCCTCCTTCTTATTCCCCTCCTCCTCCTCTCCTCCCTCTTCTTCTCTTTCTTCTTCTTCTTCTCTTTCTTCTTCTTCTTCTTCTCCTTCTCCTTCTTCTTCTCCTTCTTCTCCTTCTTCTTCTTCGCTTTCTTCTTCTTCTTCTTCTTCTTCTTCTTCTTCTTCTTCTTCTTCTCTCTTCTTCTTCTTCTTCTCCTCCTTCTACTTCTTCTTCTTCTCCTTCTCCTTCTTCTTATTCTTCTTCTCTTCTCCTTCTTCTTTTCTTCTCCTTCTCCTTCTTCTTTTCTTCTCCTTCTTCCCCTTTTCCTTCTTCTTTTTCTTCTCCTTCTCCTTCTTCTCCTTCTTCTCATTCTCCTTCTTCTCCTCCTTCTTCTTCTGCGTGAGGCAACTTCAAGATCCACCCACCACACGCGATAGACTGGCGGCAGTTGCACGGACGCGAAAGCTACGTTGTTATCCTAATTCCGTAAACGGTGGCTTTTAACGGGTGGAGAGCTGAACCATCCTGGGGTACAGAGGATTCGCAATCTAGACTAGGGTCTGAAAGATTACCACACCATAGTGTGTTACACCATGGTTCCTCTGCTTTGTGACAGAAGTAGGAAGTAAGAGTGAGAGAAAGTTGTCGTGAAAGAGTACAGCGGAGTTAATCCCACCCTTCGCCGGAGCCTCGTGGAGCTTAGGTTTTTTTGCTCAATAAACACTCACAATACCCGGTCTGGGAATCGAAACCGCGTTCTAACGATCGCGAGTCCGCTGCCTTAACCACTGGGCCATTGCGCCTCCACTTCTGTTGTTGTTGCTACTGTTTTTGTGACTAAAGTATAACTGAAACAATCCATGATGGATCTCCTATTTATCTTGTACACCAGCTGTTTTTGTATTTTTTGTGGTTGTTTCTATCGTTGTTGTAGTAGTAGTTGTTTGTGACGGATTGTGAGTTCGTACAAAACTGCCACAATCCATGATGAATTTGTTGTATTGTTTGTTTCTTTATTACCTACAAGGGGCTAAACATAGAGGGGACAAACAGGGACAGACAAACGGATTAAGTCGATTATATCGACCCCAGTGCGCAACTGGTACTTAATTTATCGACCCCGAAAGGATGAAAGGCAAAGTCGACCTCGGCGGAATTTGAACTCAGAAAGTAGCGACAGGCGAAATATCGCTAAGCATGTCGCCCGGCGTGCTAACGGTTCAGCCAGCTCACCGCCTTAATCTGTTGTATTGTTGTTGTTATTTATCGTTGTTGCTGTTGATGTTGTTGTCGTCCGCGTTGTTGATGCTTTTGTTTTATGCTGTTGTAAACAGATTGAGGATCCCACGCAGAACTTACAAATCATGAAGGATCTATTCTATTGTTTGTACAACACTGTTGTTGTTACTGTTGTTGTCAGCGTCCTCGTTGTTGTTGGTTTTTGTTGTTGCGAACAGGCTTGGGGTTCCCACGCAAAAGAAACACAGCCCATGACAGATCCTTGGTATTTTTTGTATTTTCATGTGCACCATTGTTGCACAGAAAACCCAGGGTCACCTTACCTAACGTGTAACCATTCCCTATTTTTCTCATGCACAGAAAACCCAGGGTCACCTTACCTAACGTGTAACCATTCCCTATTTTTCTTATGTGCAGAAAACCCAGGGTCGCCTTATCTAATGTCAGACCATTCCCTATTTTTCTCATGCACAGAAAACCCAGGGTCACCTTACCTAACGTGTAACCATTCCCTATTTTTCTCATGCACAGAAAACCCAGGGTCACCTTACCTAACGTGTAACCATTCCATGTTTTTCTTATATACAGAAAACCCAGGGTCACCTTACCTAACGTGTAACCATTCCCTATTTTTCTTATGTGCAGAAAACCCAGGGTCGCCTTATCTAATGTCAGACCATTACCTATTTTTCTCATGTACAGAAAACCCAGAGTCACCTTATCACCTTATGGTATTGCGAAGCGATTGGAATTCGACGCAACACGACGTTATCTATAATGGATTCAACTTATTACGACGCTCCATTGTAAGGCAACAAGCTGGCGAAGTCGTTAGTGCGTCGGACAAAAATGCCTAGCGGCATTTCTTCCAGCTCTTTATGATCTGCGTAGAAATCCCGCCACAGTCAACATTCGTGGCCGATAAAATAAAGTACCAATCAAGTAACCGACTCATCTCCTTTCTTCAAAATTTTAGGCATTGTATTAAAATAACGAAGAATTATGATACACCGTTATTGCTTTTTCTGTTGATCAAATGTGGAACCTCTTAATGCTTTATGACTGGGCATCGTGTTGCTATCTTTACTATCAGGTTGAGTAAAAAGTAAGCAACATTTTGAACTATGAAGAAGTAGTGGCTGTGTGGTAAGTAGCTTGCTAACCAACCACATGGTTGCGGGTTCAGTCCCACTGCGTGGCATCTTGAGCAAGTGTCTTCTGCTATAGCCCCGGGCCGACCAATGCCTTGTGAGTGGATTTGGTAGACGGAAACTGAAAGAAGCCTGTCGTATATATGTATATATATATATGTGTGTGTATGTGTTTGTGTGTCTGTGTTTGTCCCCCTAGCATTGCTTGACAACCGATGCTGGTGTGTTTACGTCCCCGTCACTTAGTGGTTCGGCAAAAGAGACCGATAGAATAAGTACTGGGCTTACAAAGAATAAGCCCCGGGGTCGATATGCTCGACTAAAGGCGGTGCTCCAGCATGGCCGCAGTCAAATGACTGAAACAAGTAAAAGAGTAAAAGAGAGAGAGTACCGGATTTCTGCAGAGTTTTGAATTTTGTAAAGCATATTTTGAAATTGTCTGATAATACAGACATAGACTTGCTCGAATGCATCAATAAATTAACATTGATATTTTTTTTCAACGTTCTTACAATCATCTGAAATGGGACTGTCAAAGCGCGATACTCGAGCAATTTTGCTATTCAACTTCAAAAAAGTACGTAAAGCAGCGGAAACTGCTCGCGATATCAGCAAAACGTTTGGTGAGGAAATGGTCAGTGAGTGGTCAGCTCGAAAATCGTTTAAACGATTTCGCATTGGAGACCTGAGCCTTGAAGATCGTGAGCGTAATAGACGCCCATCTGTCATCGATGACAGTCAATTAAAGACCGTCATTGAGAAAGATCCACGTAAAACCACTCGAGAACTGGCAAAAGAATTTCAAGTTAGCCAGAAAGCTGCCTACAATCATTTGCATGCGATTGAAAATCACAAAACCTCGACAAATGGATACCACCCGATTTGAATAAAATTCAGAAAATGTGCAGATTTTAAATTTGCTCGTCGATTCTTCTCTGTAACCAGGCCGATCCATTTCTCGACCGTATTGTAACGTGCAATGATAAGTGGATTCTGTGCAAAATAAAAAACGTTCTTCGCAGTTGTTGGACCAAAATTAAGCACCGAAAACCTTCCTTAAACCCGAGTTCTTTAAAAAGAAGGTTATGGTGACTGTTTGGTAGTGTACTGGTGGACTCGCCCGCTATAACTTCTTAAAACCTGGAAAAACCATTACTGCAGAAACATATTGCCATGGAATTGCCAAAATGAACGAAAAATGCTATTCCTCCATCCCAGAAGAGAGCCAATCATTCTTCACGACAATGGTGGACCTCACGTTTCACTAATGGCACTCCAGAAGTTGAGAGGAATTGGCAACGAAGTTCTTCCCCACCCAGCTTATTCCCCAGACCTTTCTCCTACCGACTACCACTTTCTCAAACACCTTGATGGTTTCCTGCGAGAGAAGGAGTTCAAAAATCAAACTGATGCTGAAAGTGCTTTCAAAGAGTTCATCAGCTCCAGCACTCCAGATTTGTATGTAACCGGAATAAACAAACCTGTAACTCATTGGCAAAAATGTGTTGATTGTAATGGTACTTACTCTGATGAATAAAATTTCCGCATTGTTGAAATATATTGTGATGAATTTCATTTTTCAAAACGTTGCTTACTTTTTACTCAGCCTGAAATATTGTGAATGTCGGTGAGAAGTTTTACATAACTCCGAGTATTTTTGTTTTCTCTCTTTCTGTGTCTATAAATGTTCTTTTATCCTTACGTTCATTCTTTTGCTTGTTTCAGTTCTATATTTAAGGGATGAGGAATTATGTACATTATTTACATTATTTACATTTGATGGATATTTGTCCTCATCTTTTTTTTTGTAAACACAACGTTTCGGCTGATATACCCTCCAGCCTTAATCGGGTGCCTTGGGGAAATTTCGAACCTGGGTTCTCATTCCTAAGGTATTTTTCGATGTTATTATTATTACTATTATTACTATTATTATTATTATTATTATTATTATTATTATTATTATTATTATTATTATAAAGGTCACTGGCGTAGTGGTTAAGAGCGCGGGCTACTAATCCCAAGGTTCCGAGTTCGATTCCAGGCAGTGACCTGAATAATAATAATAATAATAATAATAATAATAATAACATCGAAAAATACCTTAGGGATGAGAACCCAAGATTCCTGATGAAGGCTGGAGGGTATATCAGCAGAAACTAATGACTGAAACAAGTAAGATATATATATATATATCACGTGATCACGTGACCGACCAGACCATCAGATGTTGTTACACATCGCTGGTCACAATGTGTTCGCATTATTTTAGCCTTAGAATGACGCCACCCCGCTAGCTAAGTGACCAGGCCAACAGAAGAAAGAGTTTTCGCTCAATAAACACTCACAACGCCCAGTCTGGGAATCGAAACCGCGATCCTGCGACCGCGAGTCCGCTGCCCTAACCAGTAGGCCATTAAAGATATATATATATATATTATATATATTATATATATATAATATATATATATATATATATATATTATATAATATATATATATATATAATATATATATATATTATATATATATATAATACTATATTATATATATATATATTATATATATATATATATATATATATATATATATATATATATATATATATATATATATATACTGTGAGATTCCGCACAGTTTCCGTCTACCAAATTCACTCCCAAAACCCCCTTGGTTGGCGAAGACACTCGACCAGGTTCCCGTGCTGTGGGACTGAACCGAAAACCACATAGATGCGAAGCGAACTCCCTTAACCACACGGCCACATCTGTGTCTTAGTTTTTTTTAAGTTTTGCTACGTCTCTATGTCGTTAGAGTTGCGTAGAAGTACTCAGATGTGACTGTACCCGTACTGCGGCGTAGTAAGATATATCTGGATGTTTAGAGATGGTTATACTTACAGAGGTATGAAGTGTGAAAATTGACGCTTGCTGCAATAACAAAAAGGTTCTCTTCAAATATCTTGCTGGGTTTCTCCTGTAGATTTATTTTCTCTGGTGTAGGCAGCTGTTAAAGAGCGATGGTTGGTTGCATTTGAAGTTCTTTGATGTGGCTGACACGAGAGGAGATTGTTGTTGCTGAGTGTAACAGTTTTGTGTTGCTTTTATCTTTAGGTTCTCTTGGCAAAAAGAGAGGAACCGGATTTTGTGCCGATATTCTAAATCTCGTGATTGTTGTTGTTTGTTGTTGTTTAGCGCCGAATTTGGTCTTATTGACAATCCAAAAACCAAGGCCATTGCTTACTTTTCTCTCCAGGCCTAGAAAGCTGTTATAATCAATTACGA
>NW_021835431.1:0-22500 GCF_006345805.1 Octopus sinensis | reverse complement strand
TGGCTGGGTGTGCAGTGAAGGAGATTTGAGTACTATTTCTGGCATATCGAATGACCACATAGAAACTTTCTGTAATTTTCATGGTGTCGAACTTGCTACCCCACAACTCGGTACCCGCTCATTTATACTGGAGCTGCTTTACGGCCCTTTGAACGTATGGTCTAATTAATTGTGAATCAAAAACGTAAACCCGTGAAAATCTCTATCCCGTTCCCAATCGAGGACTGGGAAACTACATTCCAATATGCCCTTCTTTATTTTGACAGGTACAGTTTGACACCTCGACATGCTTGTTCACCTCTATTCAGTACTAGCAGTATCGCCCGGCGTTGCTCGGGTTTGTTTCAACCCTTTAGAATTGGAATTTTTGAAAAGTAAAAATTTTGCATTATGTAGCTTGTTATTCTCTTTAAGTGAACATTTTTCTGGTTGAAATACACCGAAAAATGGCGACACAGCAGTCAAAATATCGTAAAAAATAGGGATTTTCATAGAAAAATAGCACCTTTTTGATGTAAATAATTTTTGGTGTTAACACGGTCCGATTTGAAGATTTTCTTCTACGGAAGGAAGAGCAAGCCTTCTTCTATCATACTCTCAATTTTTGTGCCGCAGGGTCTCGAAGGAGATAGTGTTAGTTGAAGGCTACCAAACCTACCACACACAGACAACTTCAGCTTTATATAGAGAGAGATGATACTGTATATTTCTGTATATACTCTCTTTTACTCTTTTTGTCTTTTACTTGTTTCAGTCATGTGACTGCGGCCATGCTGGAGGACCGCCTTTCAGTCGAGCAAATCGACCCCAGCACTTATTCTTTGTAAGCCTAGTACTTATTTTATCGGTCTCTTTTACCGAACCGCTAAGTTACGGGGACGTAAACACACCATCATCGGTTGTCAAGCGATGTTGGGGGGACAAACACAGACACACAAACACACACACAAATACATACATACATATATATATATGTATATATATAATAACGATTTAACAAATAAGACATATGCATACATACATACATATATGTACGTACCTATATATTATATATATATATATATATATTAGTACAGGACACCACAAATAAACGTAGAACACAAAGAAACGAAAACATAATAGAACAAGGAAACGGACTTTTTTTAACAACGAAAAAACAGAGTACAGGACAAACCATACAAGGAATATTCCCCTTCATCAGCTCCCCTGGTTCGACCTCAATGCGTGTTTCGAAGGTAAGGGCAGAACACGATCCGGCCGAAGCAATCCTTCCTGCAAAATGAATTAAATAAAATTCTTTTGCAGAGGGGTAAAAAAAGGAAAGAAAAAAAGTGACAAGAACAGGACGTAAAAGCAATATATATATATATATATACATATATACGACGGGCTTCTTTCAGTGTCCGTCTACCAAATCCACTCACAAGGCTTTGGTCGGCCCGAGGCTATAGTAGAAGACATTTGCCTAAGGTGCCACGCAGTGGGACTGAACCCGGAACCATATGGTTGGTAAGCAAGCGTCTTACCACACAGCCACATGGGCTCCGGGGTTTTGCTGATCATGGTGGCCTCGTTTGCAGTGCATCAGTTTTGCTATATCTCTGTTCGATTCGAACGTCCAGCATTCGCCTATAACACTAGTTTTGAGCTTGAGCAGCGGGCCACAATATCGTATGGAAGTGTATTGCTAAATGGCTTGACCCCAATACACAGATGGTACTTATACTTGGTATCACGAGCCCGCATATTTACCCTTTCAAATCACATCACTGATTCACACCACTATAGTCAGCCATCACACGACACTTGACCAATCTAATATAGGCGGCGAGCTGGCAGAAACGTTAGCACGCCGGGCGAAATGCTTAGTGGTATTTCGTCTGCCGCTACCTTCTGAGTTCAAATTCTGCCGAGGTCGACTTTGCCTTTCATCCTTTCGGGGTCGATTAAATAAGTACCAGTTACGCACTGGGGTCGATATTATCGACTTAATCCGTTTGTCTGTCCTTGTTTGTCCTCTCTGTGTTTAGCCCCTTGTGGGTAGTAAAGAAATATGTATTTCGTCTGCCGTTACGTCCTGAGTTGAAATTCCGCCGAGGTCGATTTTGCCTTTCATCCTTTCGGGGTCGATTAAATAAGTACTAGTTACGCACTGGGGTCGATATAATCGACTTAATCCGTTTGTCTGTCCTTGTTTGTCCTCTCTGTGTTTAGCCCCTTATGGGTAGTAAAGAAGTATGTATTTCGTCTGCCGTTACGTTCTGAGTTCAAATTCCGCCGAGGTCTACTTTGCCTTTCATCCTTTCGGGGTCGATAAATTAAGTACCAGTTACGCACTGGCGTCGATGTAATCGACTTAATCCCTTTGTCTGTCCTTGTTTGTCCTCTCTGTGTTTAGCCCCTAGTGGGTAGTAAAGAAGTATGTATTTCGTCTGCCATTACGTCCTGAGTTGAAATTCCGCCGAGGTCGACTTTGCCTTTCATCCTTTCGGGGTCGATTAAATAAGTATCAGTTACGCACTGGGGTCGATATTATCGACTTAATCCGTTTGTCTGTCCTTGTTTGTCCCTTCTGTGTTTGGCCCCTTGTGGGTAGTAAAGAAATATGTATTTCGTCTGCCGTTACGTCCTGAGTTGAAATTCCGCCGAGGTCGACTTTGCCGTTCATCCTTTCGGGGTCAATTAAATAAGTACCAGTTACGCACTAGGGTCGATATAATCGACTTAATCCGTTTGTCTGTCCTTGTTTGTCACCTCTGTGTGTGGCCCCTTGTGGGTAGTAAAGAAATATAATATAGAGAATTCATAATGGCTTCCACAACAAAAAGACCTCCTACAGACATCGTCTGAGCAAACAACACCGACATTAGCAATTACTTCGACTCAACCTACACAAATATATATATATATATATATTTGGCTAATCCGTAAAAAATAACATAAATTGCAGGCTGGCAAATACCCGTAGCGTCGTCAAGAATATGTATTGTAAAAGAAACTCTTCCAGAATCTACCATTTCCGTCGTCTCGCTCATTCTTTTTAAATATACCATTATGTTTTTACGCCTCCGTAAAGCCTACGCACATTCTTATACGCAGATGACATCTCACTCATATTCACCGACCTTTCATCTGAGACACTACTGAACAACAACGGATTAAACATCTTAACTCCCACACGGCCCAACTGAAGGTCGTGTTGGTACGTTTGCAGGACGCACGCAGCTCATCGGTCAGCCTTGTTTCTCATATACTACAGTGTAAAAATACTATGGCGCTCATATCAAAATTAATTAAGATATCGAACTGGAACTGGAGTGGCTGTGTGGTAAGTAGCTTGCTAACCAACCACATGGTTGCGGGTTCAGTCCCACTGCGTGGCATCTTGGGCAAGTGTCTTCTGCTATAGCCCCGGGCCGACCAATGCCTTGTGAGTGGATTTGGTAGACGGAAACTGAAAGAAGCCTGTCGTATATATGTATGTGTGTGTATATGTTTGTGTGTCTGTGTTTGTCCCCCTAGCATTGCTTCACAACCGATTGTGGTGTGTTTACGTTCCCGTCACTTAGCGGTTCGGCTAAAGAGACCGATAGAATAAGTACTGGGCTTACAAAGAATAAGTCCTGGGGTCAATTTGCTCGACTAAAGGCGGTGCTCCAGAATGGCCGCAGTCAACTGACTGAAACAAGTAAAAAGAAAAAGAAAAAGAACTCTGGGATTAACTGAGGTTCGGAAGCTAACGTGGTAAAATAATAGCAACTAAATTTACCGTCTTTCTGCTTTCTTTGTCCTTTTTCTTTTTTTTACCCGGCAGCACCAGAGAATATCAAATATAATTGACCATCACAAAAGACGAAAATCCTCGGAGTAATTTTACGTTATACAATTCTTTCACAATATATTCACAACACTGAAAATACTTTAGAGAAAGATAAACAACACACAAACATACTTAAAGTAATTTGTAGCTGTCTTATTTGGCCAGTTGGAACAAACAATACTGTATGTAAAAAGTAAGGCGGCGAGCTGGCAAAACCGTTAGCACGCCGGGCGAAATGCGTAGCCGTATTTCGTCTGTCGTTACGTTCCGAGTTCAAATTCCGCCGAGGTCGACTTTGCCTTTCATCCTTTCGGAGTCGATAAATTAAGTACCAGTTACGCACTGGGGTCGATGTAATCGACTTAATCCCTTTGTCTGTCCTTGTTTGTTCCCTCTATGTTTAGCCCCTTGTGGGTAGTAAAGAAATATGTATTTCGACTGCCGTTACGTTCTGATTTCAAATTCTGCCGAGGTCTACTTTGCCTTTCATCCTTTCGGGGTCGATAGATTAAGTACCAGTTACGCACTGGGGTCGATGTAATCGATTTAATCTGTTTGTTTGTCCTTGTTTTCCCCTCTGTGTGTGGCCCCTTGTGGACAGGAAAATAAATAAGAAGGACATTTATCCTCACCTAGTTTAGTTATTTTCTGTTGCTGTTGACTTTTCAGATTTTGCGACTTTTTCTCTTCTGCTTGTTTTTTTTTTTTTTTTCTTTTTTTTTCTTATGCATTTCATCCAAGATCTTGGAAACTTTCTTCTGAAACCATTAACACTTTCTCGTCACACGACGATAGAGCGTTGCTACTGCTTACTACTGGTTCCTACAGTTAGAGGACAAGGTCCCTGCTGATTTATTTCTAGGACAGGAGACGAGCTTATCTCCAAAACCATTTTCGGAGCTGTGAATGATAACATTTCGGTTTGTGAATGACAAACCAGAATTCGCTGCATTCGTTGCTGCTTCAGATAATCTCTGCTGGTGTCCTTTCCTTTCTTTCCTAGATCTGCGATAGTGGAGGCGCAATGGCCCAGTGGTTAGGGCAGCGGACTCGCGGTCATAAGATCGCGGTTTCGATTCCCAGACCGGGCGCTGTGAGTGTTTATTGAGCGAAAACACCTAAAAGCTCCACGAGGCTCCGGCAGGGGATGGTGGTGATCCCTGCTGTACTCTTTTACCACAACATTCTCTCACTCTTACTTCCTGTTTCTGTTGTACCTGTACTTCAAAGGGCCGGCCTTGTCACTCTCTGTGTCACGCTGAATATCCCCGAGAACTACGTTAAGGGTACACGTGTCTGTGGAGTGTTCAGCCACTTTCACGTTAATTTCCCGAGCAGGCTGTTCCGTTGAGTCGTAACCGACGGAGAAAAAGAAGAAGAAAGAAAAAAAGATCTGCGATACAAAAATGACGACCAGTCACGAGTCAATATCATTTGCATTGTCTCTTGTATTTCTTTGCCCACATATAATGAAATACAAGTATATGAACAGAGATATATCTAACAATTTCAGCCCGTTTATTGGCTCTTTTTAAAAGTGCAGTTGTATACAATGATAATTGTATACAAAAATCATGGATATTTTCGGTTTGAACGGCAGTTTTTTCTAGCGGTGTCATATGAAATTGTCACCCATAATTATGACCCTAGTATCGATCTATTGCATTTCAATCTGTTTTAGGGTTAGGGTTAGAGTTAGGGTTAGTTAGGGTTAGGGGTGGGGGGAAGGGTATCTTTTTTTCTTCAGAAATGTAAATAAACCCAATCTGTTTTTAACGAGGGACATATTCATACGGCACAGAATGTTTTCACCTCAATAGACGTCATTGATTGGTTGAAATTGCAGAAATTGAAGAAAACAAACAACAAATATCTTACAAACTATAGAATTTTCTAAATAAAGCCAAGAGAAAAAGATGTTTTATAAACACATTCTACCAGTATACGAAGTTTAAAAGTGTTTAGTTACGTGGAATTATTTTAAAAAACTGCCGTTCAAACCGAAAAGATCCCAAAATCCATATACTGCATTGCTTTTAATTCGTAATTTGGATAAGGATAAACGATGAAGATTCACAGAGTCTATACGACTCTATGAGTCGTATAGACTCTGTGCGATGGATAAAATGTCGCCATTTAATTTTCTTTTTATTTCGCGCATGTACATTGCTTATTTTTTATTTTGTTGACTACACAGTATAGTAGGGTCAGTTGGACACTGTCTGGGAGAAAAACAGCACCATAGCGCAATTCACTTTGCCAGAAATTTCGACACGACACGCTGTACTGCATTACAATAATTTTCCTCCCTTTCCATGAAGAGAATTTCTCCCTCAATTACTTATCGTCCTGTACTTTTTATTGCTGCTTTGCTAGTAATTCAACACCACCATTATCCTTCTTCAAACACAGGTACATTTCTTTTTTTTATTTTGCTCTCTGTTGGATTAACTCCTGCGGTAAAGCAATACTCTTTTACTTGTTTCAGTCATTTGACTGCGGCCATGCTGGAGCACCGCCTTTAGTCGAGCAAATCGACCCCGGGACTTATTCTTTGTAAGCCCAGTACTTATTCTATCGGTCTCTTTTGCCGACCCACTAAGTGACGGGGACGTAAACACACAAGCATCGGTTGTCAAGCAATGCTAGGGGGACAAACACAGACACAGAAACATACACGCACACATGTATATACATATATATACATATATACGACGGGCTTCTTTTCAGTTTCCGTCTACCAAATCCACTCACAAGGCATTGGTCGGCCCGGGGCTATAGCAGAAGACACTTGCCCAAGATGCCACGCAGTGGGATTGAACCCAGAACCATGTGGCTGGTTAGCAAGCTACTTACCACACAGCCACTCCTGCGCCTTAGAAAATATTTTCCAACTATTTTTTACGGGAACTATTTAAAGTCTAAAAATACTGTTTGTGTTACAACAGAAAAATAAACAATAGCTTTAACTACAATATGAATGACTTACATTATTTATTTTCGTGTGAGTGATGGTGTTGTTCGTAAAGTTTTTTCAAAATTATTTGTTAAGCTGTTCGAAATATTTTTCTTATATCAATTATTTATTTAAAAGTGATTATTTATTTTTTTATATTTTATTCCTCCTGGGGTACAGTTTGTTTCTGTGCTGCCCTTTTTCTCTTCTTTACTGTTACATTTTGGTTCGTATGTCAGAAGTTTCGAACCTGAAGCTTGGTCAGAATGGATAAACAACTAAAAAAAAATAGTCTGTAAAAACAAACTTTACCCGTCAACCCCGGAGTATCGGTGCAAGCTGTGCTCCGGTATTTGAAATTCATTTTGACTAGTACTCACTCCAAAGATATTTTCCTCTTGTAAAACTTGAAAAAAAAAGTCGAGTTTCAGTGAGAGAAGATAGAAGACATATTCACATTTTGTCAGCCGATAATAATAATAATAATAATATCATGAGGGGTTGCACTAGACTCCAGTCTGATTTGGCATGGTTTCTACGGTTGCATGACCTTCCTAATGTCAACCACTCAGAGACTATAATGGTGCTTTTACGTGCCACCGGCACTGGTATCAGTTGCACGTGACACTAGTATCTACCACGACTACTATTTTACTTGGCCTGGTGAGTCTTCTTTTCGAGCACGACATGTTGCGAAAGGTCTTGGTCGTGTGTCATAGTCTACATGAGGCCTAAGACTCGAAAGGTGCTTTTTTACGTGCCACCAGCACGGGGGCCAGTTACGTGACACCGGCATCATCGGCCGCGACTACGATTTCACTCGGCTTGACGGGTCTTCTCAAGTACGGCATGTGTGTGTGTGTGCGTGCATGTGTGTGTGTGGGGGTGCGTGAGAGTGTGCGTGTGTGTGTGTACTGTAAAAACACCCTGCAAACTGTGATAGTCAATACGACTATACGACAAAATAAAATTTTAAAATCTATTCTTTTGTGCGGTCCGGTTCAGAATGATCTATGATCTAGCACTGGTCCGCGACCCAATCGTTGGGGGGATTAGCAAAACCGATGCTCTAACGGTTTTGCTAATCCACTGCTCTTAAGATTATTATAACCTTGAGACAAGGCTACTCGTTATGTGAGCAGGTATAGCTGATAATAAAAAAAATTTGCTCACGAAAGTTCCTGACGAGGACTTTGCTATATCGATCTCGGAGGAAAGGAAAGTGTGGTCGGCCTCGTCGGGATTTGAAATCAGAACGTAAACAGCTGTAGTTAAACACCGTGATATATTACGGTTGTCCACAAATTCTGGCAATCTAGATTCAGCACCACCACCACCGCAACTACCACCACAACCACCACCACTACCATACCCCCTACCATTGTCCTCTCACTACTCCCTGTTATGAAATCAATGCCAATATGTCGTAACGACGTGATATTGTGTAACAATAAATGGGGCATATAATATAACCGACAGAAATAGAAAAGATGGCTCGTATCACCTTCACCATGTACAGCTCACACACACACACACACATATACACATATGTGTGTTCATATATGTGTGCGTGTGTGCGTGTATGTATGTATGTATGGATGTATATAAATACACGCATATGACCACCTGGTGCAGCTGAAATCGGATAATGCTGAACATTAACCGTTTTATGAAGTAGCTAGTATTACACCAAGAGACCGTGAAAAATAAATCTATTGGATGCACAGATATATATATATGTGTGTGTGTGTGCGTGTGAATATGCATGTGATATATGTATGTATGTATATATATATATATATATATATATATATATATATATATATATATATATATTACATATGCATGTTTATATGTATGTATGTGTGTGAATATATATACAATACACACACATATGTACATATATATATATATATAATATATATATATAGCAATAATTGAGGGTAAAATTAATTAGTTATTAATGAATTTCACCAATTAGTGTTCAGTATGTAAAAGGACCATTTAAGGCGTATTCAAAATATTACATTATATAATTAGGGCTTAGTAAAATAAATTACTTTGCCACATACTGAACTTTCTAGAAATAGCAGCCAAAAAGTTTTTTAGCCATTTCCACTACTTTAAGAAAAATTCTCCCAGATAATGTTTACTCAAAAATAACTCACGAAGATATGGAGGTAAAACAGTAAAATATCACAAGTACAAAGATCATTTGAGAACGTCACGTTTCTAGATTAGCCGAAATAAAACTCAGCATTTCCTTCGTCAACTCAACATTTCTTAATACATATATATATATATATATATATATATATATAGATAGATACAGAGAGAGAGAGGGAAAAACAAGAAGATAGATAGATAGACATCATTATCCAACAGCCTTCAGACTTAAATTGGTATTAAGCTCTTCAGTTATGTATGTGTATGTGCATATGTGTGTATGTGTATGTGTGTGTGTATGTGTGTCGGAAGGCTAATAAGTTGCCTGTGGATCAGGAGGTAAGAGCACTAGAAAGCCTAGTGCAAAGTGGACACAAGCTGTAGTCCGGCTAGAGTGACCTGAGTGATCAACCCCGGCTGGGTTTCACCTGGGTGAGTGGGTCTCATGTACATATATATATATATATATATCTAATATAGGATAACATTTTTAGAAAAAATATTTTCACCAATGGCCAGCATATTAAAAAATACCTTTAAAGGTTAAATTTATAAGCAACTTATAAACAAGGGCCAAAAGAATAAAATTTCTAATACCAAATATGCCGAAACTAGACACATCATCCATAACCATATGATTCATCACTATATGCACGCGTCTCGAAGAAAGCCGCGGGTCCGATATAGTAATAACGGAATTTTTTAGAAATTTCTATCAGCTTTCTTCGAGAAGCGTGCTTATAGTGATGAATTGTGGAGGCACAATGGCCCAGTGGTTAGGGCAGCGGACTCGCGGTCGTAGGATCGCGGTTTCGATTCCCAGACCGGGCGTTGTAAGTGTTTATTGAGCGAAAACACCTAAAGCTCCACGAGGCTCCGGCAGGGATGGTGGTGATCCCTGCTGTACTCTTTCACCACAACTTTCTCTCACTCTTACTTCCTGTTTCTGTTGTACCTGTACTTCAAAGGGCCGGCCTTGTTACTCTCTGTGTCAAGCTGAATATCCCCGAGAACTACGTTAAGGGTACACGTGTCTGTGGAGTGCTCAGCCACTTACACGTTAATTTCACGAGCAGGCTGTTCCGTTGATTCGGATCAACCGGAACCCTCGTCGTCGTAACCGACGGAGTGCTTCCATTATAGTGATGACATATATGGTTATGGACGATGTGTGTAGTTTCGGCATATTTGGCATTAGAAATATTTTTCTTTTGCCCTTGTTTATAAGTTGATTAAAAACCCTTCAGTCGGTTAAAAACCCTTCATGATGCACCCGCCTCGATCACAATCGACATAGCCTCAATTCAATTATTAAAACAAGGAAAATATAAAAAAACATTTCTTTAACCACGACGATGATAGCTCTGGACTAGTAATATCTGGTAGCTCTTGGTGATATCTGAAAGATATCAGACATTCAGCTTTGTGTTTTTTCACGTTTGGTTACAGCTCAAATCTTAATGAGTACATTTGTAAGAAAACGGCCTTCCATTTTTGACCGTACATCTTCCTTCTACTGGGCCCAGGCGTGGCTGTGTAGTAAGAGACTTGATTCCCAACCACATGGTTCTGGGTTCAGTTTTGAAAGAAGAGTATATGTATCAGCCGAAATTGCGAGGATGATCCGGTCTTGACTGAAGATTGAAGGCTGCGAATGTCACGTCCGTGTTTTTTTGTATCGTCTTCTAAATGTTTTGCGTTCTTGTCCCAGTTTGTATTTTTTTACATATATATATATATATATATATATATATATATATATATATGTATGTATGTAATGTATGTATGTATGTTGTACATGTTTATATATATATATATATATATATATATATATATATATATATATATATATATTATATAGAAGGAGCTTCTACAGGACAGAACTGTTTCAATCAAAAGAAATCATCATATATATATATATATATCACCGTGACCGACCAGGTTGTCAGATGTTGCTACACATCGGCTGGTCACAATGCGCTTCGCATTGTTTTAGCCTTCAAATGACACCACCCCGCTGGCTAAGTGAGCAGGCCAATATATATATATATATATGTATGTATATATGTATGTATGTATATGTATGTATGTATGTATGTATGTATGTATGTTGTATGTATGTATGCATGTATGTACATATATATTCTTTTACTTGTTTCAGTCATTTCACTGTTGCCATGCTGGAGCACCACCTTTAGTCGATCAAATCGGTCCCAGGACTTATTCTTTGTAAGCCCAGTACTTATTTTATTGGTTTTTTGTGGGGAAGTAAACATACCAATATCGGTTGTCAAGCAATGGTGGAGGGACAAACACAGACACACAAATATATACATACATACAGATATATATATATATATGTATGTGTGTGTGTGTGTATGTATAAACATATATATACGACGGGCTCCTTTCAGTTTCCGTCTACTCAAATCCACTCACAAGGCTTTAGTCAGCCCAAGGCTATAGTACAAGACACTTTCCCAAGGTGTCACACAGTGGGACTGAACCCAGAACCATGTGGTTGGGAAGCAAGCGTCTTACAATACACCCATTCCTGCTACAATGACAAAAGGCGACGATCTGGCAGAAACGTTAGCAAGCCGGAAAATATGCTTAGCAGTATTTCGTCCGTTTTTATGCTCTGAGTTCAAATTCCGCCGAGGTCGACTTTGCCCTTCATCTTTTCAGGATCGATAACAGTTGAACATTGGGGTCGACCTCATCGTCTAACCTCTCCCTACTTCTTAGCACGCGGCCACTCTTGCGCCTATACATATACATACATACATATATATATATATAATATATATATATATATATATTATATATAATATTATATATATATATTATATATATATATTATATATATAATATATTATATATTTATTTATAGAGAGACGGAATTGGAAAACTACGAGAATGTTTATTAATCACTACAATAGTTTCGACCTATTTATTGATCCCTCACGGTTGGAAAACTTAAAACTAGCTTAGGAATGTCCGTCGGTATAGATGTGTCTCTTCAGGTGTGTTTTTTACCTTTACAGCCGCTTGACAACTGGTGTTGGCGTATTTACGACCTCATAACTTAGCGGTTCGGCGAAAGACACCGATAGAATAAGTACTGGGATTGATTCCTTCGACTAAAAAAATTACAAGGTGAAGCTCCAACATGGCATCGGACAGATGACAGAAAACTTAAGACATAAACGATAACTTGAAACTAATCTAAAATGGTCTTTCTCTTTGTGATATAGGATGTGAACTGAAGTATATTTAGTAGCTATTTCTAGCTTGTCGAGTGACTGTGTAACATCGCCATCTTTGGCGAGATGATACGATGTATTGATTTACATACATGCATATGCGTTTGTATATGTATATATATGTATATATATATATATATATTATATATATATATATATATATATGATATATATATATATATATATATATATATATATAAGATATAATATATGGAGATTTACGAAAAAAAAACAACAAAAGACGAAGCAGGTGGTGTACAAAGCAAACAGATGTATTAGTATAACGCTCAGGAATAGAAAAATTCTTCTACGTTTCGAACCTACGCTCTTCTACAGAAAGGGACACAGAAAACAGGAGAGAAAAAAATGTGTGTAGTGGCTAACGATCTATCATGGCGTCTGAGGGTATATATATAATACCCTCATATATATATATATATATTATATATATATATATATATATACCCTCATATATGTGTATATATATATGTATATATATATACATATATATACACATATATATACACATATATATATATACATATATACATATATATATATAATATATACATATGTATGTATATATGTATGTATGCATATATATTATTGCACGTTCATTTATGAACATTTGTTGAAGTATTGACGTTTTGTATATGAATATAACGTATGCAATAACTGTCTTGCTACTTTATCGATTACATGATCGATCGATTGGAGTTTCTGCCATTACTAAGAACAGTACAGACATTTTGGCAAGGCAATCACGTGACTGGCGCCGCTATCAACAACACTCTGGACACACTGGAGGCCATTAGCTTTATTAAGAGTTGCAAAGAAAATAGGAGTTGGGAGAAGAAGTACGTTTCCTTGAACACACACGTATATACACACACGAAAACACACACACACACGCACACTTACGCACACACACTCACACAAAGACTCACGCATACACAAATATATAAGACGATAAATGTAACTTACAATTTATCCTTCTATCTACCCATAAGCACATACCGTACTCTATTTTTCCTTACTCTTTTACTCGTTTCAGTCATTTGACTGTGGCCATGCTGGAGTACCGCCTTTAGTCGAGCAAATTAACCCCAGGACTTATTCTTTGTATGGCCTAGTACTTATTCTATCCTATCGGTCTCTTTTGCCGAACCGCTAAGTTACGGGGTCGTAAACACACCAGCATCGGTTGTCAAGCAACGTTCGGGGGACAAACACAGACACACAAACACACAAACACACAACACACATACGTACATATATATATATATATATATATATATATATATATATATATATATATATATATATATATATATATATATATATATACATATATATATATATATATAGAGAGAGAGAGAGAGAGAGATGAATAAATAAATAAATGGAGTTGAACGAGATGTTAATAAAATTCCTTTCGTTCAACTCCATTTATTTATTTATTCATCTGTACCTCACAAATTACTGCACATTAACCCGGAGTTTCTACTTTTGGATAGGTCGCTTCAACCGAGTTTCTGACATGAATTTGCTACCCTGGTAACGGTTCATTGAATTTTCCATGTTAACGGTAAACATAGGATAATTCATTCACCCATCGAAATTCTATCGGTCTCTTTTGCCGAACCGCTAAGTAACGGGGACATAAGCACACCAGCATCGGTTGTCAAGCAATGCTAGGGGGACAAACACAGACACACAAACATACACGCACACATATATATATATATACATATATACGACGGGCTTCTTTCAGTTTCCGTCTACCAAATCCACTCACAAGGCTTTGGACGGCCCAAGGCTATAGTAGAAGACACTTGCCCAAGGTGCCACGCAGTGGGACTGAACCCGGAACCATGTGGTTCGTAAGCAAGCTACTTACCACACAGCCACTCCTACGCCTATGACGATGACTGTAAGAAAATATTTCCGTGCAATATCTATCAGACAATTCGATAAGAATTATTGTAATATCAATCGGAGTGATTTGACTTCACACTAAATTTATCGAGTACCGAAATAGATTTTCCAGGAATATATTTTAGCATTGCATATTAAAAGTCTATTATTGGCAGAAAGCAGGTAGGCTGGCAAAATTCTTCAGCCCACCGTACAAAATGCTTAGTGGCATTTTTTACGGCTTTTTATATGCAATGCTCCTATCCCGCCAAGGTTGTGTTTTGCCTTTCATTCTTTCGAGGTGGGGAAAATAAATACCCATTGAGTACTAGGGTCGATACAACCAACTAACCCTGGCCACAAGAACAAAAAGGAAAATTCAGGCCATGTGCTTATATATTTCTTTAACACCCACAAGGGGCTAAACATAGAGTGGACAAACAAGGACAGACAAACGGGTTAAGTCGATTACATCGACCCCAATGCGAAACTGGTACTTAATTTATCGACCCCGAAAGGATGAAAGGCAAAGTCGACCTCGGCGGAATTTGAACTCAGAACGTAACGGCAGACGAAATACAGCTATGCATTTCACCCTGCGTGCTAACGTTTCTACAAGCTCGCCGCCTTATGCTTATAGTAAAAAAAATCTTAGTAGTAGTAGTAGTAGTAGTAGTAGTAGTAGTAGTAGTAGTGGTGGTGGTGGTGGTGGTGGCGGCGGCGGTGGTGGTGGTGGTGGTGGTAGTAGTAGTAGTAGTAGTAGTAGTAGTAGTCAAAGGCCTTGGTCAGGTCGATGTAGGTGGAGTAAAGGTCGACGTTTTGCTCCCGCCACTTCTCCTGCAACTGTCTAGCAGCAAACACCATGTCGATACTCCCACACTCTTTCTGGAAGCCACACAGGCTCTCAGGTAGGAGATCCTGCTCTAGGTGTTTGTTTGTTGAGCGAAGCAGTCTTCGTCCTAGAGCTCGCAAGATCGCGCCTCAGGATAGTCTGTAGTGGGAGAAGTCCGAAACGTGGTCCTTTGCTATTCGTAAGACCCGCAGAAGAGAAAGCAGGTCAACTCCCGACACCGAGAGCATCGACAGATTGGATGAATGAATGCGCATCCAGGTTCAGCGGTTGCGTAGGATGTCGGGGACAAGAAACAGGAAGAAAGAGTGAGAAAAAGTTGGAGCGAAAGAGTACAACAGGGGTCGCCACCACCCCCTACCGGAGCCTCGTGGATGCTGTAGGTGTGCAATGAGGCGGTTGAGCAAAACTCTAGCCAGGATTTTGCCTGTGATGGACAGCAATGAAATACCGCGATAATTGTCGTAGACCTGATGGCTTCCATTTCGCTTGTAGAGGTGGATGATGGAGGCGTTCTTGTCGTAGTAGTAGTAGTAGTAGTAGTAGTAGTAGTTGTTGTTGTTGTTGTTACGGTGGCAAGTTCATAGAGTCGTTAGCAGGAAGGGGCAAAATGCTTTACGACATTTCATCCGTCTTTACGTTCTGAGTTCAAATTCTGCCGCGGTCGGCTTTGCCTTTCATCCTTTCGGGGGGGTCGATAAGCACTGGAATCTACGTGATACACTTACCCCCTCCCCTTTCCCCTTAAATTGTTGTCCTTGAGCCAACATCTGAAATCATAGTTATTATTGTTGTCAAGGCAATAATGACCTGGTAGAGTCGTTAGCGCGCCGGGCAAAATGCTTAGAGGCATTTTCGTTTGTCTTTACGTTCTGAGTTCAAATTCCGACGAGGTCGACTTTGTTTTTCATCCTTTCAGAGTCAATAAAATAAGTACCAGTTGAGCACAGGGATCGATGTAATTAGTTGCTACCCCCCCTACCCCCGCACCCAATTACTGTCTTTGTACCAAAATTTGAAATCCTTGCTATTTCTAATTTAGCGAGCTGGTAGAATGGCTAGCACGCCAGCCAAAATGCTTAGGGACACTTTGTTCACCTTTAAGTTCAAATTGAAAATGTCACCGGTGTCTATTTAATCTTTCATCCTTTCGGGGGTCGATAAATAAGTACCAGCTGAGCACCGGGGGCCGTTGTAATTGACCCTAGTCGTTTAATTTCCTCCCGGAAATTGCTGGCATTGTGTCTGAATTCGAAATGATTAATTAATATTGTTGTTGTTGCTGTTGTTGTTGTTGTTGCTGTTGTTGTTGTTGTTGCTGTTGTTGTTGTTGTTGTTGTTGTAAAAGTGGTGGTGGTGGTCGCCGTCGTTGTGGTTGATGATGGTGTTGGTGGTATTTATGATGGTTGGCGCATCGGACAAAATGCTTCGTTCTATTTGTCCCAGTTCTTTGAGATCAAATCACACCGAGATCGATAAAATAAAGTACGAGTGAAGTGCATTGTCAGCATCACTGTCATCACCACTACCATCACCGTCACACCACCACCACCACCATTATCATCATCATCATCATCACCATCATTATCATTATTAACTTTTTTCATTTTTCTTTTTCAGGTAAGTGAAACTCCAACTCTGAATATATGAAATCCCAAGGTATTTCACCATCTCTGATATTACATACGGTACATTTGATTATTTTAATTTTTATTATTATTATTATTATTATTATTATTATTATTATTATTATTGTTAAATTATTATTATTGTTATTATTATTATTATTATCATTATTATTATCATTATCATTATTATTATTATTATTATTATTATTATTATTATTCTCATTATTATTATTATTATTATTGAGTGAGAGAGTTGTGCATGCCATCAAAGTGACACTCTACACCTGCTCCCTGCTCGTGATCACAGATGTACATATCATTAGCCACTAAGGGACATGCTCAGCTGGTTATGGTTAATCAACTGACAAACAAACCTGTGGTATTAAGCAGGTATTTGTGGTATTTGCTGTAGCTCATCTTTTCCACCAAGACAAAACATGTACGTGATAACATTTCTAATGAGTTAAGATCGGTACTTTCTGGTATTGCATCAGGGTATTTATTATTACAATGTTCCAAACATAATTGGTACCATTCTTGCTTTCATATTCCACATTCCCTCGACATCAATTATCGAATCTGCATATTTTACGGTTTTCTCGTTTTCATTACCATTGATGCAATGATCTCCTGGGCAAGCTAGAATTATCAACAAACCTTTCTCCACCAATGTTATGTTTCGCTTATGTTCAAGAACTGTTCATATCAGGATTGTAAGGTGTCAAGAATTTTCACTGTCTGATTTTCTAGAACCTACTCTGGATTTTTTGGCTGATACCATTTCTCAGTGGTTGGAAACCCATATATCTTGGTGGAGGCACATGGCCTAGTGGTTAGAGCAGCGGACTCGCGGTCGAGGGATCGCGGGTTCGAATCTCAGACCGGGTAATGTGTGTGTTTATGAGCGAAACACCTAAGCTCCACGCGGCTCTAGCGGAAGGTAATGGCGAACTTCTGCTGACTCTTTCGCCACAACTTTCTCTCACTCTTTCCTCCTGCAACTTGCTGCTCACCTGCGGCGGGCCGGCATCCCGTCCTGGTGGGGAACCTATACGCCAAGGAAACCGGGAAACCGGCCCTTATGAGCCAGGCATGGCTCGAGAAGGAACAAACAATATATATCTTGCATAAAGACTAATAGCTGTTTAAGCACATTTTAACGAGACGCCTCTGCGTAAGCATTTCACAGACACGCATGATGTGAGCCGCACTTTCCATCTTCTTCTCACATAACCAACACTTATATATTTCACTTATTTATTTCATATGCCTCATCGAGTTTCTGATTAGTACTTAACCCTGAGTAACCCCAGACAAAATCTCCGTCCCCCTCTTAAGATCACTCTTTGTCAAACAATTCCTATTTCTTTATTGGCCACAAGGGGCTAAACACAGAGAGGACAAACAAGGAAAGACACGCGGATTAAGTCGATTACATCAACCCCAGTGCATAACTGGTACTTAATTTATCGACCCCGAAAGGATGAAAGGCAAAGTCGACCTCGGCGGAATTTGAACTCAGAACGTAACGGCAGACGAAATACCTATTTCTTTACTACCCACAAGGGGCTAAACACAGAGGGGACAAACAAGGACAGACACACGGATTAAGTCGATTGCGTCGACCCCAGTGCATAACTGGTACTTAATTTATCGACCCCGAAAGGATGAAAGGCAAAGTCGACCTCGGCGGAATTTGAACTCAGAACGTAACGGCAGACGAAATACCTATTTCTTTACTACCCACAAGGGGCTAAACACAGAGGGGACAAACAAGCACCGACACACGGATTAAGTCGATTACGTCGTCCCCAGTGCATAACTGGTACTTAATTTATCGACCCCGAAAGGATGAAAGGCAAAGTCGACCTCGGCGGAATTTGAACTCAGAACGTAACGGCAGACGAAATACCTATTTCTTTACTACCCACAAGGGGCAAAACACAGAGGGGACAAACAAGGACAGACACACGGATTAAGTCGATTAAGTCGACCCCAGTGCATAACTGGTACTTAATTTATCGACCCCGAAATGATGAAAGGCAAAGTCGACCTCGGCGGAATTTGAACTCAGAACGTAACGGCAGACGAAATATGTATTTCTTTTACTACCCACAAGGGGCTAAACACAGAGGGGACAAACAAGGACAGACACACGGATTAAGTCGATTACGACGACCCCAGTGCGTAACTGGTACTTAATTTATCGACCCCGAAAGGATGAAAGGCAAAGTCGACCTCGGCGGAATTCACAGAACGTAACGGCAGACGAAATACGGCTACGCATTTCGCCCGGCGTGCTAACGTCTCTGCCAGCTCGCCGCCTTCTTTGTCAGACAATTCCATGCAGTTTCTGCTTCTGTTTCTTTCGTCCGTCTTTCGAATTGACCGTGTAATTCCACACCCTCCCTCGCGTTCAGTTTCTCAACCAGCAGCCTCTATTTGTAATTCGTCTTAATTTCAATAGCTTCAATGCATTAGCCTCTGCTTCTGGCAACACGCCTTAAAAGTTCTTTTCTTCTACTAGCCAAATACAAAACTAAAGACCTGCAGTCTCACAGTTCTCACTATTCTCACAGTCTTTCACATTTATAAGGCTTCGTCCTCCTACGTTCCACTGTATATATGGCCTTGTAACATTTGTCTTTGGATGCATTGCACCATTATGAAACATTTTATTTCGTGTTAACCTATCCATTCTATATTATTTCTTAAGGATCTTTTCGCTTTGACCGGCAGATTTTAAAATAATTTCCATGTAACTAAACACTTTTAAACTGCGTATACTGGTAGAATGTGTTTATAAAACATCTTTTTCTCTTGGCTTTAGTGAGAAATTTTTGCATACATAGATGCGTACATACATACATACATACATACATACATACATACATACATACATACATACATACATACATACATACGTACGTACGTACGTACGTACATACATACATACATACATACGTACGTACGTACATACATACATACATACATACATACATACATACATACATACATACATACATACATACATACATACATACATACATACATAGAAGTACCCATGCGTAAGATTGTGCGTGTATGTGTGTTCAAGGTATAGAAATGCGAGTGAGCCATAAATATAACTTCGGTATTCTGAAAAAACAGAAACGAGAAACGAATATAAACGCATACTACACTACATATATATACACGCATACATACATACATACAAGCAAAACTGCACACACACACACACACACACATGCATACGCATACGCACACATACAAGCACGCGCATAGACACTCACTGGCACACAGCCACACACACACACACACACATATGAATGCACTCTACAAACACATGAGCACACAAACACTGCACCCATGCACATGTATACACACACACAAACACGCATACGTTTGCTTTACACCAGTATACATCCACCACATTACTCTACATACACACATACTCACATACACACACACACACATACACACACACACACACACATGTTTGAGATATCTCCACTCAACTGTATATTCATAATTCATGCTTTAATTGAAGTGTACACGCATGACAGACTACAGAGAATCACGTTCTTTCACACCTGCTCACCGTTGCATCTCTGCATCGACTAATTAGTTACCAGTGTACGTATGCAGCGCTGCACTGAAGCTCTGGTGCTATTATGCATTCATTAATCCATCTGGCTCTCAGAGTATCTATCCTCTCTGTGCATCTGTCTAAATATTTATTTATCTATGGAGCCTTTTATCTCTTTTTCTACCCATTTCTTTACCTTTATCTATTTGCCCATCTGTGTGTGTATGTGCGTATATATATATATATATATATATATATATATATATATATATCTATTATATATATATAATATATTATATATGTATGTATTGTATGTATGTATATAGGGAGAGTTTACGAAAAAAACAAATGACGAAGACAGGTGGTGTACAAAACAAACAGATGTATTAGTATAAAGCTCAGGAATAGAAAAAAGTCTTTTACGTTTCGAGCCTCCGCTCTTCTTCTACAGAAAGGGACACAGAAAAAACAAGGAGAGAAACAAGGAGAGAAACAAATGTGCGTAGTGGCTAACGATCTATCATGGCGATCTATCATATATTTATATATATGTGTGTGTGTGTGTGTGTGTGTGTGTGTGTGTGTGTGTGTGTGTTTGTGTGTGTGTATGTATGTATGTATGTATGTATGTATGTACGTATGTATGTATCTGTGTGTGTGTGTGTATGTATGTATGTATCTATGTATGTATATTAAATGACAAGGGAATAAATTATATCATGAACTTCATTAGCTTACGGCTGTTTCTACTGTAAGTTGCAATGCACTCATAGTTGAGTGCTAGGGTATCACTCTATGGCTTCATCGGAGCTTCAAAAATGAAGTGTAATTTTATGTAGGAAAGTATTTACATTCGCACACACACAGACACAGATAGATAGATAGATAGATAGATAGATAGATAGATAGATAGATAGATAGATAGATAGATAGATATGTATAGGCATAAACGTGGCTGAGTGGTAAGAAGCTTGTTTCTCAACCATATGGTTCGGGGTTTCGTACCATTGCGTGGCACTCGGGAAAGTCTCATACTATTGCCTCGGGCCGACCGAAGCCTTGTGGATTTGGTAGACGAAAACTGAAAGAAGCCCGTTGTATATATTCTTGTGTGCGTGTGTGCGCGTGATTGTGTTTGTGCTTGCCTCTAGCCCCACCGCTTGACAACCGGTATTGGTGTGTTCATGTCCCCGTAAGCTAGCGGTTCGATAAAAAACACAGATAAGTACTCGGCTTTAAAAAAAAGTTCTGACGTCGGTACATTCGACTAAAAATTCTTCCAAGTGGTGCCCCAGCATGGTCGCAGTCTACTGACTAAAAGAAATAAAAGCGAAAGAATTAAAAGAAAATATATAAGCAGAATGCATTACCATCGAAAAAGCAAATGAATAATGTGTTCTAAAAATCAGGAAATTAGCATCGCTGTGCCTAAGGCAAATAATTGTAATCTAATATATAAATCCCGTTCTGTCTGTCTGTCTGTTTTTTGTGCGCTTATAACTCGAGTATTGTTCGTCTGATCGCGCTGACATTTCAAACATGGATACATGAGAGAGCGGGGCCTTCCGTAATCTAAAACGATTTTCAAAATTGTCAGTTTCAAAGTGAGAATCGCTAGTTTTGCATTGTTATGGCCTGTCCATCGGATGATTAAAACTTACATAATACTGTCCAAGTTAACCCTTTTCACCTATACAAACCGTCCAATGGATGAGGGGCGTTTGCTAATAATATATATATATAGGCGCAGGAGTGTCTGTGTGCTAAGAAGCTTGCTTACCAACCACATGGTTCCGGGTTCATTCCCACTGCGTGGCACCTTGTGCAAGTGTCTTCTACTATTGCCTCGAGCTGACCTGAGCCTTGTAAGTGGATTTGGTAGACGGAAACTGAAAGAAGCCCATCATATATATGTGTGTGTGTGTGTGTGTGTGTGTGTGTGTCTGTGTGTGTGTGTGTGTGTGTGTGTGTGTGTTTGTCCTCCCACCATCGCTTGACAATCGATATTGGCGTGTCTAAGTCTCCGTAAAATAGCGGTTCGGCAAAAGAGACTGATAGAAGAAGTATTAGGTTTACAAAGAATAAGTCCTGGGGTCGATTTGTTCGACTAAAAGTCATTCAAGGCAGTGCTCCAGGATCACCGCAGTCAGACGACTGAAACAAGTAAAAGAATAAAAGAATAAAAGAATATAAATATATATATATATATATATATACATATTTATATGTATATATGTGTGTGTGTGTGTGTGTGTATATATACGCTTTGAGTCGAACCAGGGGCAGCTGAGGAAGGGGAATATTCCGT